>NC_137620.1:26426332-26453832 GCF_963280865.1 Gymnoscopelus braueri | reverse complement strand
GTATACTTGACTTGTGAATGAGTGAGTGAATGAATGAGAGTGAGTGAGTGAGTGAGTGAGTGAGTGAGTGAGTGAGTGAGTGAGTGAGTGAGTGAGTGAGTGTGTGTGTGTGTGTGTGTGTGTGTGTGTGTGTGTGTGTGTGTGTGTGTGTGTGTGTGTGTGTCTGTGTGTGTGTGTGTCTGTGTGTGTGTGTGTGTGTGTGTGTGTGTGTGTGTGTGTGTGTGTGTGTGTGTGTGTGTGTGTGCGCGTGTGAGCGTGTGTGCGTGTGTGTGTTTGAGTGTTTGAGTTAGTGAATTTATAGAGTGGGTGGGTGAGTGAGTGAATGAGTGAGTGAATAAGTGAGCGTGTGCATATTAATGTAGGTATTCAACGTATATGCATAAGTGTGTAATGTATCCAATGACTTGGGTTCCTCCTGCAGGTTTGCTGACCTGGGTCAACTGTGCCTATGTGAAATGGGGCACCAGAGTCCAGGACTTCTTCACCTATGCCAAGGTCATTGCTCTAATCGCTGTCATCATCACTGGTATGGTGTTGATTGGACAAGGTACTGGCACCATCTCTTTCTTTCCTTTTATACTTTGGTAGCTACCTGGGCATGATAGAAATCCTTATATTTTTCATCATCTTTATCTGTTGCCTACTGGTGTGTAAATTGGCAAGTTTCGCCTTGGCGGCTGTGGCATCACTTGTGTTACACTGATATTGGTGACCTACTGATTTACATTGCACTACAAACTTCTGTCATGGGTAATATAACATGTATACAGCCATTTCACTTTCCACAAATTGTTTACCAGGACTAGATGTTTTATGAATTGGCAGAATCGTCTTTGTTTGCATTTTTTGAGAGCTGTTTTGCCCCCACACAATGAGAGTGAATAGAATTGTTACTTCGGCCTCCTTGTTCACGGCGCACAAACTCAACTGACAAAATTATTGATAATATTTGGACTTATATCATGCCCAGGTAGTACCACAGTACATCTCTCACATCTTCCACCGTGTGAACATTTCTATTGAAACTGCACTGCATAAAAATTACCTTAACGTGCATGCATGTATTGGCTTCCTATTTCCTAGGTCACACTCAGAACTTTGATGGCTTGTTTGAAGGCTCATCCAGAGACCCAGGGGCCCTCGCTCTGGCCCTGTACTCGGCTCTGTTCTCTTACTCTGGATGGGACACCCTCAACTTTGTCACAGAGGAGATCAAGAACCCAGAGAGGTAGGGACAATATGCGTACATTATACAGAATTCCAGTGAAAATGTTAGAATATTAAATGCAGAAACTAACCTATTAGCTGAAGAGCTTAGGGATCACCTTTCACTGGTTCTGTAGCATGGCGATGAGTGAAAAGATTTGGTGTTGAGGGAAAAGGGGACATTTTAACAGAAGAAATGCCTGAAGGCACCTGGAGGTTGCCAGACTTGCCACAATGCCATGATTTAACCAGTGCTTATCACACACTCTCACAATAATAATTGATAACAAAAATATATATATAAAGTGGGGAGGGACAGAATCATACTTTGTTAAAATGGTCTGGACAAATCCAATTAAATAGAAAAATAGAAAACCAAGCCTGTGTGTGTGTGTGTGTGTGTGTGTGTGTGTGTGTGTGTGTGTGTGTGTGTGTGTGTGTGTGTGTGTGTGTGTGTGTGTGCGTGTGCGTGCGTGTGTGTGTGTGTGTGTGCTTGCGTGCGCGTGTGTGTACGCGCGTGCGTACATGTGTGCACATGTAAGTGTGCATGCATGTATTTTATCCCTTTGCTTCAATTCACACTGCCCAAAGCTGACCAAATAAAGACATGTGATCACAAGTCTGAGTTCTCAGGCAGATTAGGTGACACCCCCACCTTCACCAAATCCCTCACTCTGCCTCTTCCCTGCCCCTAACCAAGGGGTCATCTCTTGACCCAGTAACTGATGATGAACCCAGAATCCAAGACACAACTGAATGCATTCCTCCTGTAAATTGACTCCTCTATCTCCCTCTGTTGTTTGTTCATGTGAACTACAGAAACCTGCCATTGGCCATTGCTATTTCCATGCCCATAGTGACTGTGATTTACATCTTGACCAATGTGGCATACTACACCGTGCTCCCCATCAACGCAATCCTGGACAGCGATGCTGTGGCTGTGGTAAGAGCCTCAATGTCCTTCTCTGATTTGAAACGCTATTCAAAAAGTGACATTTCAGGTAGGCTCATGTTTATTCAGAAAGAGGCACCAGGCTGACACTGAGGTAAGACAAAGTAAGGTGGGGTAAGGTAAAGTTTTAATGGCCCTGAGGGGAAATTTGGTTTTCAAGCACAGGCAGAAAATTTGTGCAAATGTAAATAATAATAAACTTTATTTATTCAGCACTTTCCAAAAAAGGTTAAGCATTGTCAATATGCACTCACATCTAGACAGTGTCACGTGTACTGTAGAAGCACATTTGAGTCATGCATATTTTCAGTGACCTTATGTTTATCGTGAATGCGGCCCCAGGCTATCAATGAGGTAAGGTAAGGTAAGGTAAAGCTTTAATGTACCCGAGGGGCAATTTGTTTTGCAAGCACAGGCAAAAAATTTGTGCAAATATTAAAATAATAAACTTGATTTGAATAGCACTTTCCAAAACAAGGTTGGGCCGTGTCAATATGCACTAAAATCTAAACAGTGTGACATGTACTGTAGAACGCTGTTTGGGCAGACTCTTTAAACCATTAGTTCTCAAACCTTTTCGTGGCAAGGACCCCCAAATTGATATATGTTTGGCCGCGGACCCCCGTCTGAAAATGTTCTGTGCCAGGAACCCGAAGAGTTGCGTTAAAACATTCAAGATGTTTCTAAAATGTTCAAAATTAGCAGATGTACAAGCTCGTAGCGCGGCACGAAGTCACGCGCTGTGAGCTTGTATATCTGCTATTTTTTAATAGCCAACGATAAAATATGGTTAACGTGGTTAAACTGATTGCGATGCTGTATTAACAAATTTGGCTGGGGACCCCCTGGAACCCCTGGGGGTCCCGGAACCGCACTTTGAGAACCAATGCTTTAAACTAATGGAAGGGGTCAGAACATCATGTAAGATAAGATGTTATCACCTGCTCTGTCACTGTGGCCTCAGCATGGTTGTAACTGAATGTTCTGTCTTCTCACCTCCCAGACTTTTGCAGACCAGGTGTTTGGTGTGATGAACTGGACCATTCCTGTAGCTGTGGCTCTGTCCTGCTTCGGAGGACTGAATGCCTCCATACTGGCTGCTTCTAGGTGAGTGGTATAACCACTTTGGAAGAAATGTAAAAAAATATAATTAAATAATCCATTGTGAGATGTAGATAGGCTATTATCGCTATTCTTTGAAGATTTTTGAAGATTCTTTCATGTATAAAATAGGGCATAAGTGATTAAAACCAGAAGATCCCAGACGATATCTAGTCATATCTAGTCAATATTGATATAATATTGATATATTTCCCAGCCCTTGTTACATCCATCACTGGTCATTAATTATACCATACCATGTTCTTTATGTCTCAAAAGGCTTTTCTTCGTGGGCTCCAGAGAAGGTCATCTACCAGACTTCCTGTGCATGATCCATGTTCAGCGCTACACTCCCATTCCTGCTCTGCTCTTCAACGTCAGTCAGCCCTTTCACTTTCACAATACTCATTTTGTCAGTGTTTGTTTATCACTTAAACTCAATTTACTTTGTTGACCAGAGTCTCCCAGGGCTCTATACAAGGTCCGATCCCTTGTTTCCCTCCCCACTAGTCTCGCGTGGCCAGACTGTTGCCTCCCACAATTTTCAAATGCTTCCGGTCGGTCATACAGTCTGGAGCACGGAAGTTCTGAAAATGATCAGGCGATAAAGCAGATGTGAGGCCTCCTCCCCACTTCCGTTTCGTCTTTACAGTCGCACAAATGTATCAGAATATAAATCCAAATCATCTAAGCATAAATAGCTTGCTGCTTAGCAGAAATGGAAATTACAAAATAAAATGTAAAAAAATGGTTGAACATTCTGCGAAAATAGGTGAACACTGTCTTTCTGTTAGTAATATTCATGTCAGGCTATTCGTCGTATGAGAAAGTAGTCAGGAGGCTGTTCCGAAGAGATGATACGTTTTGGGTCACAAAAGTCAAGGTCACAATCAAGGTCAAGATTAGAATCAAGAGCAGAAGGGAAGATTTTCATGACATTTGGTAGGAATAATCTACTGATCAGGATCATACTGGCTGCCTCGAAATCATGATCATAATCATAATAATAATCACTCATATTAGATGGAAATTACAAGGACTTTTGCATATTGTTGTTGATGGTATGCAGTCTATGCACTACTGACTGGACTGCAATCTTTATAGTTTTTGTCTGTGATCTCATAGGTGAATCTCTTTATTGTATAATTCCTTAAACCCATTGTTCTGTGTCCTTTAGATCTTCCATTATATGATAGAAATTTGGAACGTTTTATGACATTTTCCTCTTCACAATGACACTTAGACATTTAAAAGTTTGTTTACCTACTGAATGTCCCTGCAGGGTGCCATGGCGCTGGTCTACCTGTGTGTAGAAGACATCTTCCAACTGATCAACTACTACAGCTTCAGCTACTGGTTCTTTGTGGGCTTGTCCATCCTAGGACAACTCTATCTACGCTGGAAGCAGCCTGACAGAGAGAGACCACTAAAGGTACCCCAATCATAGCTACAAAGTACAAACCAACCAACGCAATGTAGCACACACACATTTCAATCCAAATGTTTTAATATTATAGTCACATTTCTCCTGACATTTGTCAGATTTTTCATATTCCATCCTGAATATGAAGAATTTCTTTTTTTTTGTCTCCGCCAGAGGCCTCCTAAAAGCTAATGAGTTCTAATGAGTTCTAGCCCGTCTTCATTCACCATTGACAAAGTATAAAATAGGGCTTTCAGAGCAAGCGAGTGCTAGACCGTCTTCGCTCACAGTTCCTCTCTCTCTGTCTCTTTTTCCCACAGCTGAGTCTGTTCTTCCCCATCATCTTCTGTTTCCTCACCGTCTTCCTGGTGGTAGTGCCGCTATACAGCGACACCGTCAACTCCCTGATTGGCATTGGCATCGCTCTGTCAGGTGTGCCCGTCTACTTCCTCTGCATCTACACTCCAGCCACAAAGAGGCCCATGTGGGTCCGAAAGTACATCGGTAAGAAGTGCATACTCACATGATATAATAGCAAATGCGTGATGGTGAGTGTGGTCATCTAACCCTAAACTTAAGTAATTACTTTCAAACTGTTATTTTTTTTAGCTTAACATATTCATGCACACCAATATAAGATAAAAAAACTAAATATACCCTCTAGAGGGCACTGCTGTGTTTCTTCATGGCATGCTGAAAGAGCATTTTAATACCAATAACAGTATCATTCTTCTCTATTTCATTTAGCCTATACACTCTTCCATTCAATATAATGCAGAGTCCTTTTGCTCTCTATATGAGGGTGTTTTGTGAAAGAAATGTGAAAGTATAATAATGAACTTCATGTGTTTCATGTGGCACAGAAAGTAATATTGTAACATACCTCATTATTTTTAATTCAAAGTAATAACCAACACTGCAATATGTGGTCTAATCTGATGCTGTGGCATCAGTAGGTAAATGGCGCATTTATACTGGTCCTTTCCCCAAGCACTTTACAATGTATTTCACATTCATACATTCAAACACAAATTCACACACTGATGGTGTAGGAAACCATACAAGGCACCAGTTAGGGGTTCAGTGTCTTGCTCAAGGACACTTTGACATGCGGCTAGGAGGAGCTGGGGATTGAACTGGGAACCCTCCGATTCCAAGAATGCCATTCTACCTCCTAGGCCACTGCCGCCCTGGTTTTATGCTTTATTTGTCAACATTAGCAACACCAATTCAAATGTCAAGTGGGCTACAAGAAATTTGACTTGATGTAGCTACTTAATTGAACAGATTATGATGATTCTCAATGTACCCAATGTACACAGGATTTGGCCTGGGTCAATCCCCTTGAGTAATTTTGTATTCACTAGCAACTTAACCCATTAAGACATGAGGCCGATTCTACAAATGTCTCTAAATCCTAACAGTTTTCTGAAAAACAAACAACAAATCAGTGGTGCTCAAACTTTTTCATGTCAAGGACCACCAACATTATAAGTATTTGGCCACCGACATCCATCTCAAAATATTTTGTTCCAGGACACAGCCAGAAGCAAATATTTGAGTTAAAAATAATACTCAAAGATTTTTTTTGTTTGTTTCAAAAATAGCAGATCTACAAGTACAAGCTCATAGCGCGGCACCAAGTGCCGTGCTATGAGCTCGTAGATCTGCTATTTTTGAATAGCCAAAGTGTAAAATTATGGTTAAAGTGGTTACACAGATGCGTTCCCGGTTTTAATGGGTTAATTGTGACCTTCACGATCAATGCTCGAGGCCCCAGGGTACATAAATGTCATGCAGACTAATCTCTCTTTTTGTCTCTGACCATCACAGCCAGAGCCGGCCTGCTGATTCAGAAGGTGTGCTATTCTGTTGTGACGGAATTGGACAAAGACGACTAAGAAACAGACGATAAGGCATGCAACAAGGCAGAGTACAGCGGTTTAGAAGTCACATTCTGCTGGAGACTGACAACGCACAAATGGAAGAGGCCTAACCCAAGCCTATCCTGACCAGCCAATTACAATAGACCTCAATGCACAATGTCTGGACTCAAGCTTTACCAAAAAGCATCAGTTAGATGCAGCTCTCTGAACTGCTCATTGTCACTTTGATGAGGTTTATGAATGTACGATGGTGGCGATCCTTCAGTGGCCAAGATGACCTTCCAACTGACTGTGATACAGAACTCAATACACTGCACAGGAATCAACACCATTTTCTGTTAGAGAACTGTTGTACTAATGTATGAAGAACTTGTATTTCCAATTGAGACAATGTCTGAAGATAATTGACATGCAACAAGGGCTAGAAACTTTTAGATCTTATTTAAAAATGATTAGGATTGTTTTGAGTGGAAAGGAGACATCTTTTAAACTAAAGCACTGATGCCCACTACCCATGGGCAATGATATAATTTGTAGTAAGAAATATAAATAGAAAACATTTTTATGAATTTAGTTATGTGGAAGGGAAAGTTAATTTATATTTATCCTGTTGCATTTTTATTGTGCCACAGTTGATAAGTTCTTGTTCTGTAAAGGGCTACCCCCCCCCACACTCACACACACAAATGAACTCCTTACATTTTTATTCTTATTCTTTCTCTCTCTCATGTATGGACTATGCACATGCAAGAGGGTTTGAGATGACAGAGTACAGAACTGCAGTAAGACTTATGTATTTATAATAAAAAAATATTTGTGGACAATAAAAATGCCTTTTCCACCCTGTTTTGTCCAATACACTGCAATAAACAAGCTAGGAAATCAAATCACAAGGAAGGAACACACAACTATGGTCGATATAAGACAGCAGAGAGCTGCTCTTTAATTAGAATACATACATGTACAATGACAAACCCTTCCCACCCACCCTCCCGTCCAATAATTTCTACGTTCAACATAAATATGTACACGATTCATTGGGCTCCCAAGCTATGCGTCAATCTCTTCTATCCAAGAGTCTCCTTCCAAGGCCTCGTCTTATCACTGGCTGGCTGGGATACTGGCTTGCCTTTGGCTGATGGTGCGGCGATGGGTGGGGCTGTCTGTTGGAGAGGGTTGTGGGTAAATGTCTGCCTCAGCGGTCCTGAGAAGAAAGGAGAAAGGAGCAAATTAAGCACTGTGGTGAAATGTATGAAACATTACAATGGTGACACTTAACATGTTCATTGATGTACCTACGCAAGAGAAGAGTGATGGGACTATCTAGTGTTCAGAGTGTGCAAGTACAACTAATCAACATACATACTGTACTGAGCTGAAACAGGTTCATAGACAATCATATTATCCATTAAGCACTTTAACCATAGTGTCCCTATTTTGGGAATGTCATTATATAAAAAGAATAACAAAAAATATAGCAGATCTACAAGCATTGTGAGCTTGTAAATAGGCTACTTTTGCTATTTTTGAACTAGAGCTTAAGCGGTTCAGATTAAGAACTTTCACTTGATCTTTTTGACTATTCCTGTCCTGTCTGACCCTATCAATTATAATCTGTGGAAATGTAATAACATTTGATGTTGCCCTACACAACAGCAAAGGCTATTTACTGTTACACTACTAGGCTAACATCTATAATATTTAAAGTTTTGAGCATTCCCCAGTGTTAGTGATTGAGAAGAAAATGTCTTGTCAATACTAGCAATTGAAGTGTGGAGAACAATCTGTGTACACAGGACTACTGAAGCGGTGGTGCCAACCTTTAGCAGCAAGGTCCAAATGGTTCTTTATCCTCCTCTCCCTCTCCTCCAACTGCTGGGCCAATTGAGCATTCTTCCAGCCTGAAGGGACAGACAAGATATTTCAAGTCACGAACAAAGAAAAGGAATATATAGAGAGAAAGAATGGAGAAAGAAACTATCCGAAAATACAACATTGTTCATTTTAAATTCTGTTCATTAGAATTATAAACTCTTTAGATGGACAAAAAGCTGTGGAAGACTAATTTGAGTTACAAATCACTTTAACAAAAATAAGTTGGTTAGTTAACGTATGTCCCCATTCGCGTTAATGTGTGTCCTTGTACACCCACTCATCCTTCACGTTCAAAATTCCACTTCCTACAGGACTTAAAGAATGTACGGTATTATGCTTTTCGAGAACACCCACCCTTCTTCATGCTTGCGATGATGCCGTCGCTTTCAGGCAGAGTAGAGGTTGGATGGGTTATCCTCTCTGGGATGTTAAGCTTCTGCCTGACCAATGGATGCCTAAGTAGGGCCACTTGTGCCAAGGAGAAGGTGTTGGAGGTCAACCAATAAGTAAACACCGCCTGAGGAATGAATGACAGTCAAAGAAACATGTAGATTTAGAGGAGACGAAGTGTGACATGATGTTTTTCAGGCCATGTGGTGAACTGGTACTTAAGGTTAGAAGTACCAAAAGAAAAAGCTGACCACAATCCCGCTCTTGCCGCCCGCGGGCGTGTGCACTAACGAGCACAAGAATTTAACGGGACCGCGCCTGCTTGCCTCTTCACCCCTCAACTTCTCTGCACGTCCCAAAGAATCGCCCGTCTCTCATTGAAAATGAATTACTAAGGTGCGTCACTCACTCCCCGTCTGAGACGACCTTAACACAACTTTGCCAAAGAATAATAGTTACACTTAGCCTGTTGGATCACCTATCTCTAACAAGTTTCAAGTTGATTTTCATACCATACTGAAATGAACTGAATACAATGGCTTCCTCAAAAAACTGGAAAATGGTCAGCTGTAACATCAAGTATACCTTGAGTCACAGTCAAAAGGGCAAAACATGACAGAAGAGGGCTGGCGGAATATGGGGGACACAGGGATTCATTCCTTGTCCCTCCACATTCAGGTATTAACAGCCTTTCAGCGAGCCTATGGCACTGTGTGTTCTTCTATGACAGACTAAGTTTGGACATGGTGCAGATAATATGATAATAATAATCATAAGCCTGATGGCAAATAAAGGTACTGAAGCCTATTCTTCACTGAGCACACTATTGAATTTGCACAAACAATAGGACAATTCCAAGTAGAAGCCACAGTTAAATATCTTCCTGCATGTTTCCAAACACATACATTTTAATTGTACAATAGAAAAACTACAGATGATAAAATCAATGATGAATGCCACACATTCAATTGAATAGGCTAATTTTGCTGGATTTCCTCAGTCAAGGTGGCCACACGGGTAGCCTTGAAAGTGATAGGGAAGTATGGAAATACTGACAACCAGTGCAATGTGCACAGCTTCATGCAAACCTAGATGTACCAGTAAGTGGTGGTACGTAATTATAAAGCCCATCGCTATTGTTTGCACAGAACGGGATCAACATTTTAATCCAATCAAATTGTCCTGCACAGCCAAAAAAAGTTGACAGATACATTTAAACTGATTTACAGTAGAAACTGTATGAGGTCAGATGAGGTTGATGCAATACAAAGAGCTTAAAATGAAGAAAACAAGACTGACCGTGGGGAAATTGATGGTGAGGGGAAGTATAATGAAGGGCATGATCCTGAACACTGTCTTCATGGCTTTTAGGTTGGGGTTGTCCACACCAGACTCTGCTCCCAACTGAAAGACACAAAGTTGACATGTACGTTGGGTGAGTCTCACTCGCCAAAAATAGCAGATTTTCAAATGAACAATGCATCACCATGTCGGATGATCCGTTATGGGTTCTTCCAAATCACCTCCATTAACCCATTTAGACCTGAGGCCAATGCTAAAAACGCCTTCTAAATCCTGACCTACGTTTTCTGAAAAACTTTACAACAAATGTATGTTGCTATATACTGTGCATAGCAACAAGAACCCCAAAAGGGGTTCCCGTCTTGAAAGGTATAGTTACAAATAGGGGTTCCCACCCAAAATGGGTTAAAGTCGAACGGGTTATTTTATAATTGGTTTGACAACGTTAAACCATGCTGACCTCCAGGATGAAAAACATGGTACCGGTGACAACCACTGGGAGCAGGAAGTAGGGGTCTGCTGCCGTCAGGTCTGTGAACCACAGTGCTCCTCCGGTCTGCAGGCTGGGCACTGGGAGATACGCCATCTTCCTCAGCGCTATGAAAAATGAAATGAAGACTGGCGCCTGAGGAGAACAGAGGGACGTTTGATTGGTCAAAAGCATTAGCAACTTTAAACCGTACACACTTTGTTGAACGTCAAATAGCCGCTCTACAAGCTCACAACGAGTCTCGGGCTTGAAGATCTGCTATTTTTTTTTATTAATCTTCGCCTATTATGACATGCCCAGAATAGGGACAACGAGGTTCATGTGGTTCATAATCTGAACTAAAAAATAAGTTTATTGAGATTAGGTTGGTCTGTCCACATACATGGCTTTTAGGCATGTACAGAAGATTTCATCATAATTCACAATTAACCAGTGGTGTAAAGTAACTAAGTACTGTACTTAAGTACAATTTTGAGGTTCTTTTACTTTACTGGAGTATTTCCAATTTTCAATACTTTTACTTTTACTCCACTACATCTGAGGAAAATATTGTACTTTTACTCCACTACAATTATTTGATAACTTTAGTTACTTTGCAGATATACATTATTATATCAAAAAAACATACATTAACCACTTAGCCCTATTTTATACATTTATTTGAAAATAGCCGATCTACAAGCTCACAACGCGTCGCGACGCGTTGTGAGCTTGTAGATCTGCTATTTTCAAACATTTTAGTACTTTTATTTTGGTACTTTAAGTATATTTTGATGCCAATACTTTTGTACTTTTACTCAAGTAACATTTTGAACACAGGCCTTTTACTTGTAACAGAGTACTTCTACATTGTGGTATTGATACTTTTACTTAAGTAAAATATTTCAGTACTTTTTCTGCAATAAAAACGTAACGTGTGGTTTTGTCTTCTTTGTGTAGATAGCATATCCAGTGATTTGAAAACACTAAATGGTTAATAGTCTATCCTTTAACTACTTAAACCTTATATACTTTGTTGTATGTTAAATTGTGAAAATAGACGATCTACAAGCTAGTTTGTGGCTGGTGAGTTGTGAGCTGGAAGATTGGCTATTTTTGCCGAATGTTTACCGGATGTTCTGCTTGGTGTCATCTGTAACAACGTTACTATTTAGTACCACAAAAAGGGGAGACCGGTACAAAGAAATATACTGACCTGCACCAAGGGAACCAGGAAGCCACGGAGAGGGTTCACATCATGCTTCTTCTGGAACAAGGTTAGGTCAGAGTAGGCCTTCGCGACTATGATACAGAAAGGCATTAAAAAGGCATTAATGAGGCTGTTGTTTTGAAGCTGGACAGCAGATAAAACATCTACTATATAATGATGTTAAATGAAGAAAAAAAAACAGAAAGAGAATTTACATTCAAATTTATTTCCACTTTGTTTGGCCTCATTCATTCTGTTGGTCATTTTGGTCATCTCCGGTAATACGTTGTTGAGCTTGGCTGCCTCCCTCTGTCCTTTCACTATGACCGGAAACACAGCCATGCGGGCAAACACCGTTCCTGCATGAGGAAAAGGAATGGATACAGAACTAGGACACCGTGTCATATGGTCGCTGGTAGGCAGAAACCTTGTAACTCCATATTTCACATTTTCATGTTGTTTTCATAAATTAATGACCTGTTTCACAAGCCCACAATGTGTTGTGTGTTGGCTTTATAATAGCATACCCAAAAGAGGGGTGCCGGGCTAAAAGTGGTTAAGTCTGTCTGTGGGTTTTATACATATTTATCCAATTAAAACAAGTATTAAAACGAGCTTGTGGCTAAATAATATGGAACCATTGCAAAAAAATTTTTTTTATCCATTTCCTGAAAAGTAATGGTTCCAAGTCCACTCGACAGCGACGAGATGTAAAGCACCCTCCTGACATAGCTTCCAAGCTAATTCCAATGCAAATTTTGGCAAATGTTCCCCCCCAGAATATGGATGCTGTGGTTAAGTGTTGTTTATGGGTTTGCACCATTTTGAGCTTACCTGCGACAATGGCGCCCCACCAGGGTAAGCCTACATCCATATGCAGAAACTCCAGCAAGTTCTGGATCAGCCCTACTGGGGTATGGCCAGCGAGGCCCAGTTCCGCTAAGCTGGGTTCATGAAGTGCCCCCTGTAAAACCTCCGCTGCAGTTAGTGGAGCCTCGGTCAACAGCTCAGTGATGGCAGCGGAGGGGTCAGAGGTCACAAGGATAGGAGTGGACTCCAGGACTGGAGGGGAAGCGGAGGCTTCCACGGCGGGAATCGCCAGGTTAACAGTTTCAACTGGGATCTGGTGATATTAATACAACATGGCATCACTGTGAACTTAGGTACAATGCATTTAACAGTTGTCAGCTCTTTTGAATTGTATTATTAATGTGATCTCATTCCATTTGGCTTAAGAGCATCTGTGAACAGAACAACTATATTTGTTATGGTTAAAGTTTTAACTGAACTTCTACTACGTTTTACAATTCCATCATGGCCTTGAAGAAAATGAACTGGCAATATTTCATGCAAACTATACAGATCTTGTCTATCTTGTCTATATCATATTGTCTAACATGAAGCTGATAACAGCTTCATGTCATGGACAGAACAGAACCAGCAGACTCACCTGTGAGCTGTTATATCGCACTGTTGCACGGTTCAGCAATGGGAACCTTCCACTGTGTTGTCTACCCAGAACAATCTGAGTGGCCGTTCTCCTGCACTCCACTACCGTATGGAAGTGGAACTTCTGTAGACGGAAGGAGGGGGAATATTGTCAAACAAATGCTCACTATATAGGACTGATAGCACTGAAGGATCTATAGGACCACATTGGAAAGCTCTCAAGCGTTTTAAGTGTTTTATCCTTTTTAAAGATATGTACAAATACGGTGTATTGGACATGTATATGCATTCTTGTAACATCAACATACAAACATCAATCAACCAATCAAAGATCGAACTTGGAAGTATTGCTGGTATCCATTGACCCAGACAGAAATACCATACGTACATGTAGGACCACTGAATCTATATACTAACTAAATAGAAGGAAAAACACGCTGCAATGTTAGATAAATACGGACTGAGACTGTTGCTATAGTTTGAGATCAGATTAATCTGACCCTTAGCCAGTGGTGTAAAGTAACTAAGTACATTTACTCAAGTACTGTACTTAAGAGGTATATTTACTTTAGTATTTCCAATGTTCAATACTTTTACTCCACTAAATCTCAGAGGCAAATATTGTACTTTTACTCCACTACAATTATGTGACAACTTAAGGTACAAGTTACTTTGTAGATTTGGATTATTATTATTACGAAACACTCTAACCACTTCAGCCCTACATACACATTTCGACCATTTGAAAATAGCAGATTTACAAGCTCACAATGCGTCGCGTGATCCGAGATCGGCTATTTTCAAAACATGTTTAATACATTATGAAATGGGACCGTCTGCACAATGAGTACTTTTACTTTTGGTACTGTAAGTATATTTTGATGCCGATACTTTTGTACTTTTACTCAAGTAAATTTTGAATACGGGACTTCTACTTGTAACAGAGTATTTCTACATTGCAGCATTTTTTTGTTTTACTTAGGTAAAACATGTGCTTCTTTCAACACTGCACTTCTTAGCACAAGATGCACTGTAGCCCCATTACGAACCTCTCCCTCTGAGGGAGAGCTTCGTAATGGGGGCTAGATGCACTGTCAAAGTCACAGGAGGCATGCTGCTCACTGTAAAGGGTAACCGGAAAACTCGCCCCAAAACACGCTCGCCCCCATTATTTTCGCGACCAGCGGTTCTTGTATTCTTCTTATATATGATTTACTGAGGATAAGGTAAATACGGTTAGGTTTAAGCATCATTTTACTGAGGTTACGTTTTGGAACAAGGCTAGGTTTTGGCACCGTTTTACTGAAGTTACGTTTAGGAATAAGGTTGAGTTTAGTTTGGCATAGTTTACTGAGGTATACCAGGTGAATACCGCCAGTATGCCCCGGGGCGACTGTGTTTTGGGGCGAGCGTTTTGGTATTCCTGCAAGGCACTGGAGATGCTAACCCGGCTAGCTGTAGATGTTTTCGCTGTTTGTCGCTTAATTCTGAGAGAACAGATATAATGACATTATGACAAACATAAATATGTGAACAAAACACACCTGTTTCCATGTTCCTGGAAGTGAATGACTGCCAGGCCTGGGTTTCCCCGTCTGTCTTAAAAGACATCTTGCTAAGCAACCCTGAGTCGCCCCACTCCTGATGGCAGCCATGTTTACTGACAGTGTTGCCAAGTTATGTGAGAGAAATAAGCAACCAAGTCTAGGAAAACAAGCCCAAAAGAAGCAAAATGACCACTTTATTTGAAAATAGCCGATCTACAAGCTCACAACGCACCGCGATACGACGCGGTTCTGAGCTTGAAGATCTGCTATTTTCAAAAAACTTCAAATCGCAAATCTGGTATGCGGGGCTCCCTGGCACAAAACATTTTCAAATGTGGGGTTAGGGGACAAATTAAAAACATTAATTTGGGGGTCCATGACATGAAAATATTTGAGAACCACTTAAATAATAATTTAAAAAAAACATTGTAAACAAGCCCAAATAAGCAACTACACTTTAGAAACAAGACCAAAAAATCAGCAACCCACAACTACCAATATTCACAAGCGACTTTACAGAAAAAGAAGTCCAAAGTCGCTTATAAGAAGCCGACATGGCAACACTGTTTACTCAATAGAAGTGCTACGGAACGCAGAAGCGGACAAAATACAAAATGGTTGTCAAAGTGAATTGTCCATCTTGTGTTTGTGAAAACTATGAAATATGGGTTATTTAATTTAACTACTTAAAAAAATAGAAATAAGATCGATGGTTGTGAAATACTACTCCAAGGAAGGGGGACTGGTTGTCCAATCTAGGATCCGCCGTAGCCCTGAAACATGACTGTCATATCATGACAGTCATGAACTTCAACCTGTTTTTTGCACTCTCTCTATATTTAGCCCGTACATCTACACAAACGTTCAAATTTCAAATATAAAGTGCTTAACTCATGGCCACGGATGGCATATTGTATGGGCCAGCAGAAATAGCCGTATCTCCTGTATTGTTCAATAAAAAGCATTTTAATCCAATTGGATCCAATACATAGATAAATAAAATACAAGAAATAAAAGATGCAAAAATGTTTATGATATGAAATATAATTCAAGCAATTTACCTCCACACATAACACCGATTCACTCATACCTACATACAGATATATATTTATATATATTCGAACACCCACATCTATATAAAGATCCAGGTAAATATTGATAAAAGTACATTCAAGCTCAGAACCCATTATTGAGTTGATATCTGATACAATCTCTAGACAGTATGGTTTAGATTACTGGACAGTCCCAGAATATATGGAAGTGGTCAGCCATTGTTATTGCAATCTCTCCAACAATTCCCTGACCATTCTGTGTACCATTTTGTAAGTATTTTCTCCTTGGCGTAATAAAGAACCTAATCATGTTCTTTCATGAGAACTCTCTCCAAAGGCAATAGTAGTGGTGGATAATACGCTACATATATTCAGCCATTCATCCTCTTTTAGGGTTATGCCTGCCTCCTTTTCCCATTACCTGGATCTTTCTTTAAGTCATCAAACACTTTATTAAGCTGAGCATCAATATTCTCAGTGTTGGGATTTTCACTGCAGTAAGAAATTACTGGGTATAATCAATCTGTTATTATATGTTTGTGCACTGATATACTTCTTACTGATAAATATAACGTGATTGCTACATTCAGTAGGTATATGATTAATACAAAAGTGTAACAAACCTTTCCACAAACTCTTTGTCTTTGTTCATGTAGAACCTGGAGCACACTGCTTAAAGAAAGTGCTCCATTGATACTTTAAGCCATTGCAGGCTACAACATGCAGGCTGTGATGGGGACATGTATAGCTTGGCCTATATTATGTAGCCTGCACAGAATAACACTTTTAATATCCAGTTTGATGGTGTCAGGGAAGGACAGGCAGACCAGTCAAGACAAGACCTGTCTTTATCGTTGATAATACAGTGACATGACATGTTTGTACTTTTAGGCTAATAATACGCTACTTGCGCAATAAAAATCCATTAAAGCTTAAGAGGGGATGAGTCCAACAACTGCATACGAACGGTGAACGGCTAAGGGCAAAATCAGATAAAAAAAAGTTTCACCAAGTCATACAGTAGATGCCACAGTTTCAGGTCCAGTCGCACTAAATGGAATTCAGAACCATGGACAGCGGGAGAGCTGTTTGTTCTGTGTGTGTGCCGGTCGTACGCCCTTAGAAAAAGCCTACAGAAACGGAGTGGAGATCAACAGACAGACAGACACTCGCCCCTTATGGGGGTAATTTAGGTTTCTCTGATTTTGACAGAGAATCGTTCATAAATTAGACATTGTGGAAAAGTGATCTCATAGGCTAATTGATTTTGAACGAAGTCATTGTTGTAGTAAAAGTCAAAATGTTTGTATTCTGTAATGTGTAGGCCTATTACCTATTATATTAATGTCGCAAAGCCATTAGGCTTTCAGGGGCTTTTCAATCCTATTTAGTTGACCTTATTTCTAAATAAAGTATTCAATCAATCAATCAATATTCAATCAATCAGGATTAAATCGAATCAATCTTAAAATCAAGCCAGGACTTTATCAAATAGCACTCCAAGTAGACCCCCTGGAGCATGACCTATACAGCGACCATTTAATTACAAATTACAAATCACAAGAACAGCCTATGTCCTATGTCCTACGCATGTTATCAACCTTATATTTTCAAAAGTGTGGTGAACGTCAACAGGAAGAGATCATGGCGACTTCTCAACAGGAAACTTTTATTTGTATTTTGCACATACTTAAGTGGTTTCAACAAAGTTCTGCCAATGACCTAAATCACAATAATGAACAATATAGCCTAACTAGGCTATTTATTGTGTTGTGTTACAGAACAATACAGGAATGGTCGGCATCAACAGAAAACAAAGTAGCTATCAGCAGGGTGAAAGAACAGCAACAGCAGCATGTTTCTTTCTTTCTCGTGTCCATCTCGTCTGAGACTGTCACAGCAGTGTCAGTCCTCCAGGAACTCTGATCACTAACTGGATGATTGACTGGTGTTGGATTCCATAACAAGACAGAAGGGTTGAATCCCCTTCCAGTTGTTTGTTTGTGAAGATCAGCCGCAGAGTCTCACTGTCTGCACACACGCACACAAAAGAGAGTAGGCTAATTTATATACATTTCAGTGATTTCACAGCACTTTTTGATGTTGTTTTTGTTTTAATTCAACAAAACTTGTTGCTCATAGCCGGGTCCAGTCCAGCTCTGCCCATAGACCCCAGAATTCCACAGCAAAACAGCCTTTGTTTCGGTAAATAGCAAAAATAGTTTTTTTTATTTTTTTTTACTGAAGACGGAGACCTCACAAGGCAGAGGGATTTTCGGTCTATGAGCAGAGCAGAGCTCTAAAGAGAACACACTAACGCTCTGGACCAGGGCTACTCATAGACCAAAGATGCTTACCAACGTTGCCCGGAAGCCTTTCTGCAATTTTCTCTTTCAGCTGCAACACTGTCATGGCCTTCATTTGATCCTCTGTGTTGCACAAGTCAATGACCATCTTCTCTCCCCTGAATCCAATCACCACGACCTGGTAAATTCTACCCATCTTTGTTGTTTTTTGAGACTTTGCGTATCCGACAGCTTAAAAACAGTTTGCAGTCTGATCTGATGCTGATGGCAAGTTGGAAACTTCGCGGAAACAGGCACAAGTTTCTCTTTCATGTAGAACACGTGACACATCCAATCAAGTGTGTAAGCCTATGGGATAACCTATAGGCTTCCTTTCCCATAAGTCACTTGGCTTCTTGGAATTGGCACAGCCGAGAGGGAAAGCGAGCTAGCGAAAGGATAACACATAGCCTAATAACAAATTGCATTGACACAGCAAAATATCTTCCACCAGTCCAGTCTTTAATATTGTCCTGATCGTGAACGAAGCTCTGGGGACTGACTTGAAAGAAAATGGCCACACAGCAGCAGCAGGAGGAAAAGAGCTATGACCCCAGGGACACCACTCTGAAATTTGTCAATAGACCAGATGATTTGGATGCACTACGTGGGTTATGAAAAAATAATTACAATAGCCTATTGTCAATTTGTGGATGTGCTACTTAACAAACACTTATTGGATTTCAATGTGTTATGTATACCTGAATGCAAGAATGAATGGACATTAATGTAGTTAAGTTCACCAATCCAAACATATTAATCAACAGCATATTATTATTATTAAGTTATACCAAATATCCCTTTGACTGTTGTCTTGGAATGTGTCCTAAAATGGAGGGGTGCAAGTCACAATTCTCATATAGACACATGGGGGAGTCCTTTTTATTATCCCATATACATTGGATGTAACTTTACAGTTTCTATGTGTATCTTATTCCTCAGCCCCAGAAGATGGCGACAGGTGTCTCCGAGCAGAGATGTCCTGTGGTCATGCTGTTACACCAGAGTCTCTCACAGGATGGTGTCGCAGCTTACTGGACCAGGTAATTTCCTTCCATCATCCCATTTATAGATCCCATTCCATAGGGTTGATCTAAGTACGTGGTTCTCAAAGTGGGGTCGGGGGACCCCCAGGGGTCCTTGAGGGGGTTCCAGGGGGTCCCCAGCAAAATGTGTCAATATAGCATCAAAAAGAGTTCAACCACTTTAACCCTACTTTATACTTAGGGTTATAGCAGATCTACAAGCTCATCTAGATGCTTGTGAGCTTGTAGATCTGCTATTTTCTAGACATTTAAAAAAATTGTGAACCATTTGGAAAGAGTTTGAGAATTCTTAACACCCATATCTTCTCATGGGGTTTCTAGAAAATCTTTTCAGATGTGGGTCCGCGGCCAAATAAATCTTGAGAGCCACTGCTCTAATTAGTAAGAAAAAGTGTTTTCTTGACATAGCTGGAACAACTGACTGTTTTAATTTAAAGCAGTGTTGAACCGTGGGTTCTACCAAACTAACTGGCCATGATAAGTACAAATATTGACCATCATCTTTATCCATCTTGTGTCCGTGCTCTGTGAGTGAGCAATGCGAAAAAATATAGTGGATTCCATTCAGTTATTGTAAAGTGAAACCGGTCTCAAAATCACGCTCTTAAAAGAATGTAAACAATGCAGAATGCACAATGCCAATATAATAAAACCACTTTATGTGTAGGAGGAAAGTTCATTTCCCCCCGTGTTTTGCAGGCCTCATTTGGTGCTACTGTGCACTAAGTACTGCTCTGACTTCATAGAGTGTCATTTTATCTTTAATCCCAGGGCCAGTACAAATTCAAGTGCCCTGCATTAAAGGATGGCACTCTGCAGAAGTGTGATGAGGTGTGGTCCTATCAAGAGGTGCGTAAACTGGCAGTGCTGACTGCTGAGGAGATGCAGTACTTTGAAGAAATCCTAGCTCGCCTGGCAGCCACAGAATACTGTGAATTTAAAACAGTGAGTGTTCTGGTATCATATTCCCATTAGAACATAAAAGAGGCTTTTAGAATTATGAGAAGATAAGATTTTAACAGCAATGATTTGGTGTGACTTTTAACAACCAAAGAACACTCCATTTCTGATGCCTGTCATCCCACTCTTTTCCGAAGTGTCCAGGATGCAACACCTATGTGGAGAGAGAGGACCTCACCAACCTAAATGTCCAGTGCACCATCTGTGTAGCAGAAAATAAGCATTTCTACCAGTTTTGCTGGCAGTGTCTGAAGCCGTGGAAAGGCCGCGCTCCGCGCTCCGACCGTTGCAGCAACATTGGCTGCGTGAATCGTGACCTGGAAATTCTGAAGAACTGCAAGACCACCTCCCTTCCTCAGGTGGAGGGAGTCGATGCCTGTCCCTCCATCCGGGCCTGCCCTACCTGCGGCCAGAGAGTGGAACACGACAAGACAGGGTGTAAGAACATCATCTGTCCTCGCTGTCAGATTGAGTTCTGCTTTGTGTGTCTGAAACTCACCCCTGAGTGCTTGAAGACAAGCTCATATTTCAGACCTTGCAGTGCCGGCATAGCTCCAAGGCAAACGTCTATACCTGTATGGCGTAAAAACTAGGAAGAAAGGCACCGTACACATGTACATACATACAGTAGCTACTGTACACTGTCAGATGCATGATTAAGTACGGTTGAGTTAACCATTATTAACATCCAATATTGTTTGCGTTTTTCAGACGTTTAATGTTTTCAATGTACATTGATAGATAGGACATTTTTGTCAAATAAAGTTAGGTATTTGGTTACATATTATCCCAATCCCATTGCCTGGAGGGGCGGTCACGCGGTGACTCCCAAGTTGGTTGTGAAATCTACGATCTACTGTTTTGGACTTTATTTATTTTTCTAGTTTAAGGTGGAGTAGAGTAAACTGTTCGCTGAGATGAAACTGTGTTTGCTTTTTCTTTCGCATTCCCTCTACAATCGTGAGAATCGATCTAGTCTGCCTGGTTGTCATTTTGGTGAGAAAATTGTGGAGAAAATGTAGAGGCTGGCTTAAATTTTTTATATTTTGTCTTTGTATTGACAATGTTGTATTGATAGTGACATTGAGAATAATGATTGTTACGATTACATTTGATCTTTGATCTGACAGAATTAAACACAGTTAATCAGGTATTCACTGTTTGGATTAATAAAGTTTAATTAGCATGATTGCAGAAGGGGTATGTGTTTTATATCTACAGCTATACTGTATGTACCCCCTGTGGTCTGACAGTGAAATAATATTTCCTTAGAGAGGAAGCCTTTATGACCAAGGTCATTAAATACCAACCACTCCTACACACCATCTCAGAGCTAGGTTATAGGTGCAGACTATTTGACATAATCACAAACTAGTTGTTAGAGGGCTTCAACAACTGGGAATGCCCAAAAAGGAGGCAAAAAGACTGGCTATCTCTGCTATAATTGGCAGCCGGCCAGCCGCCAACGCTGAGTACTGAGTGACATGCCTATTGTATCATGAAGACATATACCATGACTTTGTGAATGTAGCTTTACTGCACATATAATATTTGTGTCCCTGTATGTATTCTCCTAAATGTGTGTGTGCGTGCGTGCGCGCACCAATGTATTTATACTACTCAATGCTCTCTCTTGTATCGTCATTTATCGTCAGCATTTTTAGTTTTGCTGGGGTTTAGGTCCAGGTGGTTTTCACGCCACTCTGCAAAACTGTCAATCACCTGTTGGAGTTAGTGGTGTCAATTATAGCTGTGTTGTCAGAGTATACTTGATGAACAGCATCTCAGGGTCTGAGGCCTTCCTGGAAGAGCCTTTCCTCATTCTTCTTGTACACTCTTTTGGCCTCTTTTATTTCCTTATTTAAAGGTAGGGTAAGTGATTTTGGGGGGTTAAAACAAAAAGGTTTTTGTTAGTCATCATTGCTATAGAGTGTTTGTTCAGTACTAGGGGTCTCCCTGTCTCTCCAGCTCTTTAGTAAACAGAAAATGCATTTTCAGGTGGGTTGCCAAATTTCAGCCAATCAGGAGAGAGTAACCATTTATCAGCTTCAATGTTACATTTCTAATTTGATCTGCTTATTTCTTCCAATTTCACTTTTTCATCCTGTATCCTTTGTGAGTTCTCTCTCCTAATTGGATAAAATTGGTGAAAATACAATTTCTGTTTACTACAGAGCAAGAGTGACGGGGAGACCCCTGTTACTGGAAAAAACACTCTATAGCAATGAGTATCACAACATAGAGCTATTTAACACATATTTTAACAAAGGAAAATCACTTACCCTTCCTATAACCTGGCTTGAATCAATTTGGACTCAATTCTATTGCCAGGGGTGAATGCTATTTCTTTCTGTTTTTTTCTGATTGAGTGTATTTTTCAGCTTCTTTTTTTCTTTTTTACTTCAGTAGCCTCCTCCAGGCTGGTCCTGCCCCTGGTGAATTGAACCTGTCTGGTAGCATTTTTGCTGTGGCACAGTGGCAATACCATGTATAACAGGACAGCGTGAAGTTGACTCATCTTTAATAATTCTTTGCGGCATCAGTTGTTCCACATCTGCCACTAAACTCAGGAGGAATAGAAAATATGCGGCTAAAACTAGTAATACTAACACTAATATTGCTGAATTTGTTTCAGCTGCTCACCGTATTTGCACTGTGGCTGAGTTCCAGTCACATCAACCTTTTTCAGATGATGACAGGAGATACATTACCAGAACAAACACAAGATAAATGGCTCAACAAAACCAAGACTGATGTACAAAAGCCTCTGTCATCATGTCCTCTCACCTCCCCACACCTGGTGGGTCCACTTCAAGTGGAGTTTAACTGGAGCAGGACCTTGGATTCTGTGAGAACAGACTTTCACTCTACTCTACTTGATGGAGGGAGATTCAAACCGCCAGACTGTACTTCACTTCATAAGGTGGGTATTTCTTTCCTCTATTGATTTGACGAAATTGAAATGAACAGAATGGCTTATTCTGTGTATAATTAAATATCTTGTAATTACAGTTTTTCTTTAATTGAGTTGACACATGTATCCAAACATGCTTTTTTTGTAATTAAAGTATTTAATATCCAAACATGCTTAAGAATTAACACAATCATTTTTAAATAGCTTGCATGTGCAACAGCCCAGTTGCACATGCAAAATGAATTATTTTCAGATAACAAACCAAAATCAACTATTGATGAAATAGCCGGTATACTAAGGATAAAACATGGTGATCAGAACGTTCCACAATAATGTTCCCATAATGTGTTGAAGGTATTTTCATTATCGTAGTGTAATGGTTGCACCTCATATTTACACATTAAACTCAAATAAGGTAGAAATATTGTCAAAGGCAAGAAATGTCAGTTTACTGTTCTTGAAATAGAAACTACAAACCACTTTTTCAGGGCTCCAGACGGTGTGACTCGTTTTTCATTTGTATGTAATAATTTAGGTACATTCATTACAACATTTTCAACCAATAATAATTTAAAAAAAAGTTTTAATACAATAAAATATTTCAATTGTTACCTTTTCTGTCATTTCCCATACACATTTCATTTCTCAACACATTAAATGATCGTAAAGGTGCAGATAAATGTTTTTTTACTCTTAAACATTTCCTTTTTTTTATGATCAAAACGTTATTTCGTGTTTAAACAGTCATAACATTAGATAACGGAAAATTGTATAAACAGAGTAAAGACATAAATAATACATAAAATATATCTATATGTAAATACAGTAGACAGAATGTCCTAGTCTGAGACTAGGACATTCATATTGTATACATACATACCTGGGAACATGATGTTGTTGGCGCTGCATGCATGATGTTGTTATTATCTGGAAACATGACATAGGGCATTGTTGGCGCTGCTATCTATCGTTTCAAGCTGTACATCTTATGTACAGGTACATTGTTCTGGTTTTCTCACGTATTTCAAAACAAGACTGGAATGTTCTCTTCTTTCTTCACCCAATCTCCTCTCATTCTTGTTTGTCATGGTTTTCACAGGTGATGGATATTTTGTACATAGCAAAGTGACGTGGCTTTATGTCTTTCACATGTTATTTTGTTATCTTATAAACAAACAAACATTGACTAATAAGTAATAACAACAAGTAACAAATAGGCTATTAATAATATAAATAAGGCTAAAACGAACCAAATGGAAAACAAAGCAATGACTTAAAGAATCCATGATAATTGCCACAAGGAATAATACAAATAAATAAGGCTATTGCCCAAAATACAAACCAAATTGAAAACGACCATTGCTAAATTCCCATAACATACAAGTAATATGAATGAATTTGCAGATGTGTTAATTATTTGTAGGTCTTAGTTTGACCTTAGTTTGTGCATCATACCAACTGGAGAAAATAACAATTAAATTGTGGTGAGGTATTCAAGCTCCTCCATTCATATCAATTTGATCAACAAAATTTCCCCCGGTGAAATTCTGTGAAGTAGGTGCCCCTATCATCAGCGTGTTCCAGGACAATTTTGATCCATACACTAATACAGGTGACTTTGATCATCGAACTGGCTCAAAGAGTGAATGTGAGGGTGAGAGGCAGTGAATGTGAATCACTCCCAATGGCAGCAACCTCCCAATGGCATCCTTTTCCTGTATCTCTTCACCGTCATGGTATTATAATGTAACATTGAATATGGTTGAGAATTATTTTCTCTCTCTTTTAGGTGGCAATCATTATTCCGTTCCGCAATCGGACTGAACACCTGATTCAGTGGCTTTACTACATGCATCCCATATTGCAGCGGCAGCAGTTGGACTACGGAGTGTACGTCATTAACCAGGACGGTGAGGGGACGTTCAACAGGGCCAAACTGATGAATGTAGGGTTTATCAACGCACTGAAGGCGTACAATTATACCTGCATTGTCTTTTCTGATGTGGATCTAATCCCTATTGATGATCGCAACATCTATGGCTGCTTTGGTACACCCAGGCACCTGTCCGTGGCTATTGACAAATTTGAGTTCATGTTGCCCTCTGTAACAAGCTTTGGAGGGGTTGTGTCAATGTCCAAAGAGGACTACTTGATCATTAACGGCTTCGCAAACGAGTACTGGGGCTGGGGTGCAGAGGATGACGATCTCTACCAAAGAACTGCCATCAAATCCCTGACTATCTCAAGGCCTGACATGACGACTGGCAGGTTCATGATGATCAAGCATGAAACAGACTTGCACAATGAGCCTAATCCCCAAAATGTTGATATGCTCTTAAGAACGTCATCAACCATGGATGAAGATGGCATCAGCTCCCTCACATACATCATCAAAAAGGTTGAGAAGCATAAGCTCTATACATTTATCACTGTGGATATTGGTGGTCCAAAATAGAAAATGAAAACGTTTTTTTGTTGTTTAAAAGCTAAACTCTGTAGCTCATGAAAGGAGCTATACTAATGGACAAAATAGTGGGAGCAGAAACTGTTCAGTGTGTAGCATTATTAACAACCTCAGTTAGTATGGTTTAAAATGCCAATTACAGGATAACTCACATTCATATGGTTCTTTCTCGCAAACAGACTGAAGGTTCAATATGTACCTCTTCTCAAATTTATTGATAACTCAAATTGACCACCTTCAGTGATGGGCGATTTGGGTGTGACAAGGTGTAAAGTCCCAAGGTCAGAGGTGTGCAGTTATTGATGTTATACATGTTTCTTGTTTATGTTTTCTTTTGTTCTGTTCTTTTCTTTTAGATGTTTATCTTGTTGTGTTTGTTTTGTTGTTGATTGGGAAACTTAAATAAAAAGATTTGTCCATTCTGAACAAACACCCATTATGTTCGAGGTGCTATACTGAGCCCGTTCTGTAGTAATAGTGTGGGGCGAGAGCTGCTGAGAAGAACTTGGTTTCTTTGCACCTGAATAAACCCCAGTGTAGTGAGGTTTATCTCAGCCGAGAGTTCTAACACACCATCCACAGCAAATGTGTTTGGCAGGCAAATTCAGTGCAACGATAGTTCATGTAGACACGGAAGGCAGAATGTTTATGTACTTCATTCACCCCCCCCCCCCCCCCCCCCCCCCCCCCCCCCATTCGCTAACAGTTATACAGTCGTACTCCTTTAAGTCAGTACGTTCAACCTCTTGTCATTCTCATTCGCTTCAAGCTAATTACTCATACCCACAGTGCAACTCTGGCGGTTCATTTAAGCAGCCTCTGTTCTCTGTTCAGTCTACGTGCTTCGCTGTCTAAAAGCTGGGTGTACAGCTGCTTGTTTTCAAATTCCCTCCACCTCCCCGGCCTCCTCCCTGTGGCATTTAGTTAATATTGTTATGGGTTGATTCTGTGTTGTACTGTGGTTCTATGATTCTGTGTATTGTACTGTGTTCTATGGATTGGACTATGATTGTGGTTGGTTAATTATGCATTGAAGGTTCAATGTTATGTAAAACTGTATTTTATGCTCTGCTCTGGGGGTTTGTGATTGAAGATCTGTGACATGTTTGCACAGGGAATCTTTTAATATCACATGAGCAGAGTCACACCGCCAAACTTGAATGCAATATCATTGCATATATGGGTAATGGTTAATATGGTAATGGTAATAAATGGTATATGGTTCATTAACGGTCTGGTTATTTCTGAGCTGAAGTGTCTAAATGAACTTTCATCCATGTTTGCCGTGGTGGGTTCCTTCAGCAGCAACATCACCACTTTACTGTAGCTAGCTAACCAATCAGCCCAAGCTTATCACCCTCTCATTCCTTCATCACCCCCTCTCCCAGGGTAAATAAAGGCTGGGTATTTGATAAAATAGGCTATTTATGTTTTGTTTTATATTCAACTTTAATGTTTGTTTTGAAGACCACAAAGAGCATATTCAGTCAATAGCTGATATCATTGCATCTGCTGAAGTAAAACACACATAACTAGGGGAAAAAATGCACAGCTAACACAAATTAGCTTAAATACTTAAAGTATAATTGAAAAAACAGCACGCTTTCTGCAAGGATACAACAATAACGGACATGGCTAAAACAAGGATTACCTTTGCTTTTGTACTGTAGGTACTGTAAGTACAGTATGTGCATGAACTTAAGTGTCGATGTCTGCCTGTGTCCGCATGTATATAAACAGTGTAAACTCACAGATGTATTTACAGGAGGCGTGTGTGTGTGTGTGTGTGTGTGTGTGTGTGTGTGTGTGTGTGTGTGTGTGTGTGTGTGTGTGTGTGTGTGTGTGTGTGTGTGTGTGTGTGTGTGTGTGTGTGTGTGTGTCGAAGTAGTTGTGTCTGTGTGCATGAACC
>NC_137620.1:26398832-26421332 GCF_963280865.1 Gymnoscopelus braueri | reverse complement strand
GCCAGCGAGGCAACGAAAGTGATGAGCACACAGGGGATGATGATGTTGATGATGTAGAAGAGGGGCTTCCGCTTGATGATGAGGTAGAAGGTGATGTCCTGGTGCTTGCTGCTCTCCTTGGGAATGTGCTTGTTGATGTTCCTCTTGGCCGGGCGGTGGATGACCTGCCACTCGCCGTTCTCTGACGACGAAGAAGAGGGCATGGAACAGGGTATAACGATAAAATACTTTTTTTTTCTTTTTTTCCCTTTTTTTTTCTTTACACAAACAACACTCACTTAATCACTTATACCCTCTATTCTTGATAAAAATTTACCTGATTTGCAACTACTTGGTACGCTGGTTCACTCTATACACTAAATCTCTTTGCCAAAAATAGGCTACACACTCACAACAGGTCACGTTGTGACACATTGTGATCTTGTAGTTCACCTATTTTTGGCTAACGTTCAAGCATTTAAGAGACACCACACCCCCCATGTCAGACATGGCATGTCCCCCCCCTCCCTTTCACATAAAACAGACTAACTCCCACAGAGCAAACATACGGACAATGTCAATGACAACCAACAAATAAACAAACAAACAATACTTGCACCCAGCTTACAGCATTCAAAATCTAATTCCATATGTGACTGCCATATTTATTTAAAGTCTGAGGCTCTACCTTTATCATTGTAATCTAATGAGAGATCGCAAAATAATCTCTCTTACTAGTAACCTTGATTTGTGTGTGTGTGCGTGTGCGTGTGCGTGTGCGTGTGCGTGTGCGTGTGCGTGTGCGTGTGCGTGTGTGTGTGTGTGTGTGCGTGTGTGTGTGTGTGTGTGTGTGTGTGTGTGTGTGTGTGTGTGCGTGCGAGTGCATGTGTGCGTGCTCGTGCGTGTGAGTGTGTGTGTTGCGGATAGGGGTCATCTACCTGCCCAGATGGCAGGGTCAATGATGATCCACTCCACTGTGAATTTAGTTATCTGGTCCTCCATGTACTCCTGCTTCAGTCGCATGGTGATCTCTTTGGCATTGTAGGACAGAGAGCTGCAGTGCACCGGGGGAAATGGAGTTCAAATCAATGTGAACCACATCTGTTAGGAGGATGGGTCTTAAATCTACCACCATCACTGAACAGGTGTGTTATTCTGCAGTGTGGTGTTGTCTATGGTCTTGCAGTGGTGGAAGAAGTACTGGTACTCCCCCACCCCTTTTTTTCACTTAAAGGGATACTTCACTTTAGGGCCGGGGAAACATTTAAAAAATATATTAAAAATAAATGAAAAAAGTTATGGAAAATTCATGGCCCCCTCACGCATTAGTAGGACACTCTAATGCGTGAGGGGGCCATGAATTTTCCATAACTTTTTTCATTTATTTTTAATATATTTTTTAAATGTTTCCCCGGCCCGAAAGTGAAGTATCCCTTTAAGTAAAAAGTAGCAATACCACTGTGGTAGTGGGGTGTGATTTGGGCTCTGGCTCTGCTGTGGGTGGAGATGGGAGCAGTGCCAGGGTTTATTGAGTGTCAGATCTTTGTGTGATCTTTGATCTTAGTGTTGTGACTAAATAGGGACAATCCTAATCCTGGCCGTTGTGCTACCTATGTTTTATCCTTCACTCTTTTATCCTTCTTCTTATTCCTGAGACTGTAGTAGAGTGAGGGGTTTTAGTGCAAAATGAATTTCACATGCCTATTATTAATAACATCTGACAATTAACTTGAACCATTGGTCTTACGTGAATTTGAGGGTGCAGTTCTGCCAGTCAAAGGGGAAGAAGTTGACATTGATGGAGCAGGATGACCTGAAGATGGCCGGAGGCAGCCAGGTTACATCACCGTTGGAGTAAACCAGCACATTGCAGAAGTAAGCCACCTTGAACTGGGCATCATTACTGAAACACAACATTATTGCAGTTGTAAAATAATGTGAAGGTCCAAAAACAAAACATACTTCTAAATGAAAAGCATTATGACAAAGTTCATGTAAATAATATTGAGGGTGTACTGTATGCTAAAACATTTGAAGAAACATTGCAGAGGAAGTACCGCACTCCACTTTGCAGTAGGTGATTCTTAATAATAATAATAATAATACCTGTAATTTATATAGCACTTTTCTGAGTACCCAGAGACGCTTTACGTGTGTGGGGGGAAAGGACGCAGAGAGCATTTTAGAACCGAGCGCGTGTGCGCGCGTGTGAAAATTTACTTTTTTTGGTGTTTTTATTACATTAATTCGGTTAATTCGGTTAAAAAAAACTCCATGAAGTGTAGATGTCGGAGGTTTCTTCTTTTTATTTTTTATTCATCCCAAAAGTGGGGGGGATATCCCTCCCCCCAATGGAACTGAGTATGTCAAACCCCCCCCCCCCCCCAGGGGAGAGGATAAGTAATAACAACAACTTTATTAGGGAAAGAAAACTAAGATAAGGCGTCACTGGACCTGAGGGAACGGGACGGGACATGTGGCTCGAGGAGGTCAGAGTGGTAGGGGGGGGCCAGGTTGTCGAGAGCCTTATAGGTGGCGAGGAGCATTTTGAAGTGAATAATTTTTTTGACAGGCAGCCAGTGTAGGTCATGGAGGACTGGTGTGATGTGGTCTCTGGAGCGGGTGCTGGTGAGGAGGCGGGCAGCTGAGTTTTGAACATATCTTAGACTTCTCACAGGTCAAACAGTTGCACGCACGCACGCACGCACGCACGCACGCACGCACGCACGCACGCACACACACACACACACACACACCACACAGCTGTGAGGCCGACTGTGGGCTTTGTTTTGCTGCATTAAATTGATCTTTTGCACCCAAGCCCCTGTTTGGAAGCTGTAATTCTGCCCCAGCACTGCAGTACAGATTAAATATGTTTGTTGAAAGAGAAATGATGAGAATGAATCTCACTTGTTCTCCAGAACAATGTCTGGCAGCCACACCATGTTGGATGGGAGACGAAGGACGCTTATGTCATCAAACTCTGAAACATTCCACGTCAACCTGTAGTCACTCCAAATCTGTCAAAACACACGAACACACGCACGCACACACACACACACACACACACACACACACACACACACACACACACACACACACACACACACACACACACACACACACACACACACACACACACACACACACACACACACACACACACGCACACACGAAAGCAGGATTACAATGATAAACAGGAAAACCTGTTTTCCATGATACGTGTAAGGGGAACAAGTTCTCATTGACTTACATGTTCAATCCAAACATTGGTCAGCAGTGTCTCGTCTACCTCTTTCTAGGGGAGGAAGAGAAAAATAAAAGCATGTTATCATTTATTTTGGGAGGTCCCCCAATTACATTTTAGAATAATATATAGGCTATATATATATATATGAGGATGGAGATATTCCACTTAGCGATGGCCCAAATAGTTCACTGAAAAGGCAATTGTATACCATCTTGGAAGAACAAACTAAGTAGATAGTTTTCAATGATTCAAATTAAGTACAAGCACAAAAATGTAATGTGCTCTAGGGTTACTAAGCCATAGGGTTTCCTGGCACTGTGAAGGTGCAGAGTCACACAAGTTAAAGCCTGGAAGCAACATTCAAGCAACATTATTCAAGGGAAGGGGTGCGTGGTTGAGGTACAATCTGTGGAGTCTGTCCCCAAAAGTAAAAGTTTTAAAGTTGAAGTGGCTGTCTTAAATTCTATCCCCGTGGAGGATAGCATAGTACTGTACAAAGTACTGTACAATCACAGCTGCTGGAACGTACAATGCAACTCACTTCTCCATGTTGCTTGCAAAGACAGGTCCATCTCCATCTGGGAGGTTGGGCTGATGTGTTTTCTTTTATTCTTTCTTTTGTTTCCTATGGTGCAATATGGTCGTGGTCTGCTGTCCACAATTATGGAGGTGCGTGGGTGGGAGGATGGTTGTTGTTATACTTATACTTATACTATGATTATTATTATCTGGATCTTGTGACCAAGTCCATGTCTATGTCTATGTTCTTGTTTATATGTTTACTTTGTTTTAGAGTTTTTATTATTTGCTGCAGTATAAATTGCCCTGTTTGGGACATATTAATAAACTTAACCTTGACCTTGACCTTGACACCATGGAGCCATCTCCATTGGACCTGACTCAAACATACAGCAGTTTGTTTTCAAATGGACATGCCACTGTCCAGACACAGACTTTTAGTATAGCCTTCTTCAGTTGTAATTCTCCAAAAGACTGTTGGATGTGGTCAAATATGTCCAGGACGTGGTTGACTTAGGGCGCGTTCGAAAATACAGCACTGAGCGCACTGGCCAATACAAACTAATAGGCGAGTGTGCTCCGGTGCGTAATTTCCGAACGCACCCTTAGAAAACTACAGGATGTCACTGTTTGTAAGATAGTTTAGTGCAATGCATAGATAGATGCAATGATAATCACAGTGGAATGATGACGTATTGTGTGACAGTGTGACTATTAATATCTGTTTAATTATAAACACTTGTTCCCACTAGTATGTAGGGCACTTGACAAAAATAGTAACGTGGGCGAGTTCAATGTTGCCCTGGCTAACCAGTTTAAATTTTTTCCGTTTTGGATCAACAAAGGCACCATCTTTGTGTCATTGATGGTTATTACAGATAAGGATAGGAAAAAGTTAACATTGTAACTCTTTATCTAGAACATTTCATATATTTACAGTAGTTGTTTAAAATTGTTTTAATGCTTTATGGTTTTAATAGATGCACTAGTCCAGAGTGCCGGTTAATGTTTCCAATTGCCCCATGTCAGAGGGCTGTAAGGTAATTGAATATTTGAAAAGCATCTTTCCAGTTCTGTGTTGGATGCAGTGGATTTGTCTTAAATCAAGGTAATATTTACACAAACTAAACTTCGCAATATTTACTCACAAATTGATGATTGTTTTAACTTTGATAGAGCATAATGCTTGGAGATAAGAACATTGGGTTGGAGTGGGTGTGTGAGACACTGATACTGATATGGATTTGACCAAGCACTTAAGAGGCATTGGTTTGTCAATTTAGCTTATTGTAAAATGATTGACTTTTAGAATTGTGGTTATGTCAATACTACAGTATAGCTTTGTTAGGTTAAAACATCATCTCCTGCTGTTTGTGTCATGTGGCATGCATGCCCATCTATATTTTGTGCCTCCTGGGCTAAAAATAGAGTAATTGTGCAATGTTAATCCTACATGATTATCATTCCAAACACACAATGACACACACAGCTGAATGGGTAAAGAGGCCATAGCTGAATGGGTAGAGAATCTGCCTGGAAAACAGAAGGTTCCAGATTTTGATTCTTGATTTCCAGACCCGGCAATGTGTCGAGGTGTCCCTGAGGAAGACACTTACTCATCCCCTGCACTCAAGTCTGACTGGGTAGCAATCAGCTGGGTGAAGCAGAAAACTGAATTCCCCCCATAGGATCAAATAGGTCTAATTTATCATTACACACATATACATGAATACACACACAAGTACTTGTTAAGGATGGGATTATTAACATTTTAATGTTGACATTAATTGTATTTAGTTGTGGGATTTGTGATAAAAGTATATTAAATGCATAGAGAGTGGTTACATGTATTTGGTAACATTCATTAACAGCAAATTATGTACATAATTATAGTTCACAAATGTTAAGTTTAGTGGTAAATACATTTTACTTGATACAGGCAAGTGAGTTTCAATGATATTACAGTGATACCTGATATGTGATTTTACAAGTGTGCTTACAAAATACTTGCAAATTGTAACAAGGATTTTATTAAGTATAACCCACAAGTTATTCATACACACGTGTCCTTGTAACAAATTGTTACAAGGATTTTATTAAGTATAACCCACAAGTTATTCACACACACACCGCATACCAGTGAGATGAGATTGGAGAGAGTGAGAGCGAGGTACACATCTACAGGTTCTTGTTGATTCTCGGCAGGCCGTAACTCTCGGTTGTAGCGTCGCTCTTTGAACAGGTAGTTGATCAGACGCTCCTCCTCGTTCCTGCACCAGCTCTCTTGAAACCACCAAACACACACACACACACACACACACACACACACACACACACACACACACACACACACACACACACACACACACACACACACACACACACACACACACACACACACACACACACACACACACACACACACACACACACACACACAGGTGATGAGCAGCTGTTGTAAGAAACTGAGGGCCAAACTCATTTCAAATAGACACTGTATTACCTGTAGCCAAGCATTTTAGATTGAGTCGGTATGGTGACTTTAGTCTTACTGAGTTCTTGCCTGATGTTGACAGTAAAGTTAGACGATAAGTTTGAAGCAGACAGAATATTTCTACAATCCTATTCAATTACCATACGTTTTTATTTCCACATTTTGAATAGATCGATAACATGGAAGACAAGTGTACCGAGGACGAGGGGCTCAAGATTTATTTTAGACACACAATTGTGCTCAACAGCGTAACAAAGCATAAAAGTCACCCCTACATAAACGTAATAATAATACATCAAATGTATAGCCTTTCTAGGTATTCAACGTTGCTACAAAACAAAACATAGCTTTATCAAAGAAACAAATGAGTAAATAAAAACAAAGAAGAAGAAGAAGAAGAAGAAGAAAAAAGCAATCTCAGCAACAAGAAATAACTCAAGACATACCAGATGACAGGAGAACGAGCAGGAACACTGTGACTGGAACAACAGTCTTAAAGTTCATTCTTGCTGCGGCAAAAGATAATGTAGTTGTGGACAGTGTTTCCGTCCCGGAGTCCTCGTCGACCTCTCTGCCTGGTGACTGACAGCCACAGGTGCAGCCACAGCCACCCTCTATGAAATAACCCAGCCATTATTTCAACAGGTGCAACACCAACACTGGGGACTTATCGAAAGCGTTGACTACGTCAGTGTGGTAATGATGCCTACTAGCTATTCTTTCATTTCATCCAATGAAAAATAACGATGATAAGAAATTAGGGGACTTCGTTGTTTATCCCAAGGTAGATGGATTATGGCCAGTAAACAGGAACCCTTGACTACCAGGGGCCCCGGGAGGCAATTTACTAAAAGGTATATTTGGTATATTTGACGCTCAAATATGTGGGCCCCTCAGCCTATATGTCCCTCTTACATGGCTAGCTGACTAACAGAGCTAAAGTCTGATTAACAAAGCTTACACGTATTTTTACAATTTATGTTTTACATGCAAATAAATATATAAATACTGTAGGTTTTAGACTGTAAATCCTGTATGTATCCTCCTGAGTCTTAATCCGTCCCTGATCCTATCAACAATTTGAAAAAGAATGAATGAAATGTCAATTTCTTGCGAATTCGCTCGAGTTGCACGACAGCAGGGTGTCACAAACTTCCATTACTCACCATTCCATTACTGCATAAAACGAGTCTGCTGGGATAGGCCCATGGAGCAGAGTCGTGTTGGTAAGAGGGCAAAGGTCAGGAAATGTTCAACGAGGAAGAACAGCTGATATGCAGAACATACCAAAGACAAATCGCCTTCAAACACCACTTCCAGTAGCAGAATAAAATATAAAATAAGTAATAAAAAGAGGTAAATGTGTATACAAATATGATATGATTAAATTAATCATAACAGCACTCAAATAATCAAATAAAATAGCTGGACATTAAAACACCTAGCAGCAAGAGAGGCAGAGTGAGAGAGACTGCCCCAGACTAATCTCTCAAGAACAGATTCTAGTACAAACAGCAGAGGGCGCTGTTTTTCATTCTCATCTTGGCTCTGGGTTCCCAGATTGGCCCCAGACAGACCTAGCTCCCAAGAGAAGACAGACTAGGCAACCACCGTCCATCGCACACAAGATTAGGTGCAAACAGAGCTACACTTTCTAACTACCTGTCAACTGTACCAATACATCAGAAACAGAGAGAATGAGTAGAAAAGGGCGCTCCACAAAAAGCAATGTCTCCGCCAGGCTGGGTTGCCTAGCCAGGGCTGTGGAAGTTGTGGGATGCAGCCAGGAAAATGGGGGGAAATATAATTTCTATGTCATACAGTGCAACATTTCACATTTGTGGTGCCCCCTATGGACATTGGGCAGAAGTTAAAGTGCTTTTGGATGTGTGCTCTATAGACCAATTATTTGTTTACCAACAACATTGAGACTGGACGCACATTGTTTCATGCAATCAATTCCTAACATATTGTTTTGGGGTGCACTGGTTTCAGTACATTCAACCTCCTCTTGTGTGTTAGCTAGTTGGCGCGTCCTAGCGAGACATGACAGAATGCGTTTCATTTGGTGCCGGCCTGCGCACGCATACTGGTTCTTATTGTGACGTCGTATGTTAAGGGGTCTACTGTATAGAGGCTCCTCAACATGCGATTACAAATTTCCAAATTGGATGTTGCATTCATGAAATACGTGTATGGAAATGTGTTTTTGTTTTCATATTTTTTTAGCCAGTGCCAGAGTTTTTCATTGGAAAAAAAAAGTACTAGTAAGCCGAAATACAGACTTTTTAAGTTTTAAGTTAACAAGGAAGTGGATAGGAGTCTAGATCTTCAACTAATCATATCTTCTTGGTCTTTGGGTGAAATTGGAAAAAAAAAACATTAAAAAATAAATAAATAAAAAAACGTAGATCTACGCGATTGGCACGTGGCGGCTTTAAAGCGGTTCGCGTAGATCTACGTGATTGGCAGTCAATGTGTTAAGAAATAAGGCCCTCCCACAATTTTTTTAAGCCAATTACAGGCAAATTATGGAATATCAAAAATCTGTTTGACAAGATCATTTGTACCTATTTTGGTGAAACGACCCATGTTTATGCAACAAACAATGACATTTGTAGCATTTGTCAAAATAGTAAATTCACTTTTGGCACTGTATTGTTTAGAGGCTCCTCAATGTGTGATTGAGTGGCCCCTCAATTTGATCAGGCCCCTCTCGACCAAAATCCTGGTGTATCCCTTTTTTGTGAAAAGGTTCTGGATAGCTTCCATCCTTAATGGAACTTCGCTTTTCCCCAAGTATCTTCCCAACCTCCACAATGACATTTTCATCTTCTTGTGCTTGTGGTCCCTGCTTTTGACTAATTCGCAGAAGGCTGGGTTGATATTGGAACATTCCAGCCCAAAAAACGAAGCTGAAGGATGCTACCTGCCTCAATTAGCTCCCTTTACTCACCTATACATACAGTAGCAGCCTCCATTCCCTCTCTCTCTCTCTCTCTCTCTCTCTCTCTTTCTGTCGACCTCATGTCTTTTCCTGACACCATTGTATTCTGAATAATTACATTTGAATTAGATAATTATAGGTTATGGATATTATTGTTATGCTTGAGTTGACTAATGCATGAGTGCAACACATAGCAATCCCTTTTGATGTGCCAGCTGCAGGTGAAAGTAGCCGCACACTCATAGCTTCAGTGCAAAAGAGTTCAGTTGACTAATGACTCACATTTGTACGATGATAAACAACTACAAAGCCAAGATAATGTCATACCCTGCAGTGATGGTGTAGCTTCAAGACAAGTTCCTGAGCCTATGGCTTAAAAACGTGGAAGACACCACATGCACACATACAGTAGCTACTGTACATAGATACACAATTAAGTACTGTTGAGTTTAATCATAGACATCCAATATGTTTAGTATTTTTCAGCTGTTTGTTTTAAACCTGTAAATTGATTCTAGACTAGAGGCATTCTATCAAATTCAATGGTATTTGGTTTAAAGGTCAAGACCACTTTGGTAGAGGTTTGGGTTATGTAGTTACCTTGCCATGATCAAGTAACTCCATTGATTAGAAATTGATAGTTCAAAATATGCTCCCCATTGACTTACATTGTTTGGTAAAACAGCTCTCAAAGTCACTATTTTAGCACATAAACTAACGCAAACCAAGCTGATTGACAATATAGAACATACAATGTAAGTCAATGAGGAGCATATTTTGAATGATCAATTTCTAATAAATGGAGCAATTACTTTTGATTTCTTGTCCACTTTTGGAGTTACATGGTTACACCATGGCAAGGTAAATACACAAACCAAACCTCTCCCAAAGTGGTCTTACCCTTTAAGGATGCATATGATTTTCCTAATCCCATCGCCTGGAAGGACGGTAACATTACTGTCTGTCTACATAGTATAGATAGATGATTGTGAAATCTAGGTTCTACCGTTTTGGATTTCATCTCCATGATTACATTTATTTACTTACAATATTTTACAGTATTCAAGACAGTTAATCTGGTAATCACTGTATGGATTAATAAAGTTAAATAAAAAATCATGCTGAATGGGAATGTGTTTTGTAGCTCCAGTGGAATAACATTTCCTTACACTGTATAAAATAAGCTGTATATTATAAGCTTTTATTACAATAGATATTGCTTTAACAATGAAGCTCTGACTAATACAGAATGCTGTTGAGAAAATAATAACGAAATAATAAAAACATAAATTACAATTAATGTAAAAAATAATACATTTAACGTAATAAAAAGTGGAAAACTGAATGGCAACAGTAAACAATGTGTTAATATCAAGTAATGAGAAAAAGTGCAAAAGACCAGACTAAAAAAGCACGCACATCCAACATGTTAAATGCCAGGTGCAGGGCAGAAGCAAACATAAAGGAAAAATAGCATGATCCAGTGTGCGGACTCTATTTTTCCAAAAAGTGCAAAAGACACAAACATCCCATTCCTACTAGGCAGGGTCCTGGATCAAAAAACAAGGGTTCGCCATGTAAGCAACATATAAAACAGCCACACACCAAATAACTGCTGTTTGCAGACCCTTACTGTGAGTAACGTTTCGAGCTACAAGGTTCTTCCTCAGACTAGCAGAAGTCTGAGGAAGAGCCTGGTGGCTCAAAACAAATGTTACAATAAATATCTGCAAAGGGGAGTTATTTGGTGTGCGGGTTTTACTTATTTTGCTTAACATCAAGTAATATCAGAAAAAGATGGTCAATCATGAATATAAACACCATCAGAATCAGCAAATACAGTAATTGTATAACTTGTCTCTGTAAAAATTGTGTAAACTAAACACATTGACAATAGTCACAGTACATAACAATAAATTAGAATATCAATTTGGCTCAATGGAGACCTCACAGACAGTGTGAACAGAATGTGGTTTGGGAAACGAACATAATAATCAAATAAAAGGATCTAAACTGAAATAAAAAAATATATATCTTCACGATGACATGAAAGTATGGATTAACAAATACAGAGACTTTGGGGACAAGTTGGGTTCATGGTGTAAATGTAGCATACTTTTGTGTTGAGAATTATGTGGTTGCTTTTCTACAATGTATTTAACTAATGAGAACATAACTTCCAGTGTAAATAGTTTAAATGCAGCATTTTCAAGTGACAAGAACAAATGCTTGTTTTTCAATTGAGGAAACCAAGTTGTTTAATTGTCCCCTTTATCTGAACTGTTTATGCATTTTTCAATCTCCACTATAAGCTCCTAATTCATTACTTCCATGGTGGTTTCTTATTTTTTCCTTGCAAAGATGACGACTTGCTCCTAGCATTTTTAAAGGGGCTCAAATAAGGGGAACAAGGAACGTACCCTTTGTTTCTGACAAAATCGTTTGACTTCTTAAATGACACCGGTGAACTGCCTATGGGTATTGTCTCCATAATGAGGCTCTGTGTTTGCGTGGACAGATGTTCAGATGTGCCACTGGGAGAGGTATGACATGAATGTGTAGCTCCTTGTTTAAGATCTCTGTATACGTTTGTGCCAGATAAACGCTCAGTGTTTCCATATTGAACACTCTTGATGGCTATGTCTGTGCTTATTGTACTCACTTTAAAATAACTGTGTACATCAGCCATGTTCTCACAAGGATAGCCACTATACTGCCCCACAGTGTTTAATCTAGGATGACAGTTGCCAACCTCTGATGAAGCATTGTAATACATCTGTGTTTTAGAAACTTTTTGATGTTCCCTGGTGTTGATTTCTTTGTTTTTTCCTCTCTCTGCAGGGTAAACCGTCATTGCCATTTTTACATCATTATCCATTCTAGTCATGGTCTGCTTCACTGCTTTTTTAACATTATCCATATGGTCCACATTGGTAAACTGAGAACTGCATAGTTCTTCCCAATGAGGTGTTTCCTGATATAAGTGAGGTAACGTGTCTCCAGGCGGCACGACAAATCCAAACTGATTCTGCTGTTTGTTCATCTTTCTATCAATACTCGCCTCGCTCTGTGTCTTCATCTCCATGTCATTGTCCCACCATGGTGATTTCTCACACTTTTGCTCAGGCTTTGGGAGTTCCAGGTTAGCTTCATGTTTCACCTGAGAATCTGTCGAGGCCACTGAGAAGAGAAAATAATTACACATCCTACTTGGTTTCAGGCAAGAGGTTTGAATAAATAAATAAATAAATAACAACAACAACAATACATAAATAACAACAACAACAATAATAATCATCATCATCCTCTTCATCATCATATTCACATACTGCATTGAAGCTTTACATTATTTATACAGCATGTCAAACCAAGGCTTTATTGGCTAACATGTCTCTTGAACTCTGTTGGTAAAACGCTGCAATAAAGAATTGGGGGCTTGAATCCACCATTACTGATATAGCAATCTGGGAACCCATCGGCAATTTGCTGCTAATTCAGCTGCTAAACTGAATCTGTCTTGAGAGATTACTGATATAGTGATGTCTATACAGTAGTAGGTTATGTGCGAAGCTCTGTACAGTTATTAACTATACAGCACCCTCTAGTGGAGAAGTCTGCAGTGATGTGGACAGATATGTACCTAGTCCTATATATATATATATATATATATATATATATATATATATATATATATATATATATATATATATATATATATATATATAGATATATATAGACACACAGAACCACCTCATTAAGGTAGTTTTCAACTTACTGATTTGTGGCAGTTCAACTAATAAATGACTGAATATTATACATTTGTAATCTTACCTTTCCTGTACAAGAGTAGATAAGCATTCGTGGACCTGATCGGGGGAGGAGATAAGAATGATGATGAAAAAGATGACAATGGCAGCTTCAACAGCAATATCTATGTGGAGATACACAGGTGGACTGGTTCAACACTGTAAAATGTTTACCTAACAGCAGCGTCACATGGCCCAAATGGTGGCTTGATCTGTCAATGTGAAATGAAAACTAGTTGTCACTTAATTATTCTCTAAATACTGCAGTGCACAATGACTACTTTATCGTGCAGAGCAGCCATCTCTGAGTATTCTATATTGGTGCTCCTCTTCAATATCTGGCATGCAAGTGAAAAACAAATATATTTTCCTCACCTTTCTAACATAGGTGTCATTAAAGCAATACCATTCGCCAGTTTCATAAGATTTGACTGTTGCAGTGTAGTGTCCTCCTTTTAAACTCCCAAAATGGTCCACAGAGGCATAGAAGTCATAGCTGCAATTCTGATTAAAGAGATAAACCAAAAATATAATAAATGTTAAAGGAACAACACTTAAAAAATATATTATCTCTATATTTTGGCCTTCTCTAATCTCAATTTCTGTCTAATCACTCTGTGTCTCAGAGTTGAGTTGTTGATAGCTTTGACAATGAATCTGCCAATAAAATCATCAACATGGATTTCAATTTAAAAGAAACAACAGCCTTTCTGGAACATTAGCACACTAAAATAGTAGCCATGGTTGCTGCATCAATAAAAATACCTTTGAAATCAAGTTAGAAATCCCTGCCTATGGTGTCATTGGTAGGTACAGTTTCACACTATCCAGTCCACCTCTGAGACATAATGATAGAATTAGTGAGTACCGATATATGGACCTTTAAATGAAAACAGTCAACGGTAAAAGTACATAAATGTGTTGAAATACCTCTGTCTGTAATGTCTGAGGCACATCCACGCAACAGTGGAGTTTGACATAGCACATCTGACCACAGTCAAACTCAAACCTCTTGAGCAGCAGGATCAGAATTTCAGGATCCTTTGTTAGCTGGCTTTCCTTGTTTATATATATATATATATATATAAGATAGATTGATATAGATAGAAGCACAAAATATACAGAAACACAGATTTAAGGATATTGAAGGCTGATGTTTGCACATTGTCATTTGCACACAGTTGTTTGTCTGGTAAACGGTTATGGTTCTGAAATTGTCCAACAGTATGTCTTGTAAAATGTAATTGTTTTGCATTGTCCAATGTCTTATAAAATGGTATTGTTCTGTCATTGTCCTAAGTCTTATAAATTGTCACTGTTCTGTCCTTGTCCTACAGTATGTCTTGTAAAATGTTATTGTTCAGTCATTGTCCTATGTCATGTAAAATGTTATTGTTCAGTCATTGTCCTATGTCATGTAAAATGTTATTGGCAAATGTTAATGTTAAGTACAACCTTAACTAGAACCAATTCCTGTCTAAAAAAGTGCTTCTTAATTCTGACAACATATTCCAGACTTAAAGACTTAAATTTGACTTGTACATGCTTCATACAGAATACTCACAACGGTTGCATGTGTCTTTGTTTTGCACTTCTCACAGTACATCTTGTTATCTCTGTCCAGTTCTGATGCCATAAAGAATGCCTTAAAGCCATCGCTCTGAAAACACAAGAGAGTTGCTTATACTTCATGTGCCCCATTTACCTCTTAAGAAATTAAACAACGTCATTGCTAATAAGTCAAAAGTTACTGTACCACGCTGTAGGGTTGAGAATGGGAATCTTCCATCGAGAGTGGAAGAGTCCAAAATAGTCCATCCACATCAGTCTGCTTCCAACAGTGAGAGCATGTGGTCCTGTGTCTCAGATGTCCTTTAAATATCTCAACACAAAGATAAACAAGTGCAGTATTATATAGCAGCCTTAGGGGCTAGTTAATACATGATGCAACACCACAATCAATCCTTTCCTGTCAAAGTGTCCATGGCACAAATTCCATACTTATTATTTTATATACATTTAGAGTGGTCAATTATTTTTAACACCCTTTTTTCTCCCAATTTAGTCATTAAGCCAATTAACCCTCCACATATATTTCTGTGCTGCCACTGCTGTACTTTCATTTGAGACATAGTTTTGCTTCTCAAAATATATTCTCAGCTTCAAAACATACATGCGATATTTTCTTCCTATAGCCTATACTACAATCCCCAGCTGCCCATGTGCAGAGATGTGTGCCTGTCTCAAAAAGGATATTTGAAGAAATTGAAGAATTATACCCTATGAGATAGGGAGACTCACAGAATTGCTTCGAAATTACTAAAATCATTCTCATATCTTTTCTCTTTCTGACCTTTCACCTACTTACCTCGGACACATCAGGACTGGTCAGACTTAGGATTTTCTCAAGATACTCTGCAGAGTCCCGTTGTTCATGTACTGGAAGTGGAGGTGAGTAAAGCCACATTTATGCTTCATCAAACGGTGGTGTCACAGAACTAGCACAGTATAAGCTCACAATGTGTCACTTCTTCTACTTTTGGTCTGCAACGCAGTCATACAGGGAGTGGATCATAAATTAGGCATAAGGTTCAAGGTTCTTTATCGTTACGTCATGTGTACAGTAACATAAGAGTAAAAACTAGTTTTGTTTGGCTCCTCTGACATTGTAGCTGCATAGTAACAGTTATAAACAACAATACAGATGGATACAGGCTGTGTGCAATTTCTGGAAAAGCAACCAAACAGAAGGTGGGATGTTTTCAGAAGTTAACCTGAGAACTGGGCACTTGAGAGAATTATAGGCACAATTTTGTGGGGAACTGGGCACTATTTTGAGGCCCATTCTCTCTTACGTTATAGGACCCATTTCTAATCACTCATGAACAATGAGGTGCATTGTTAACCGTCAGTGTACATTTACAGCAGACGCATTTTGCAACTGGAAACATAATGGTTCCTAAAACACTAGATGCTACATAACAGACAGACAGACAGACAGACCTACAGTATGTGTCCATAGGTAATTATTACCTCACCAACTACAGCTACAATGGTCATTCACACATCCCAGAGTGAATTGCCTGTGAATGGGTGAAAGACTGTGGGCAGATTATATATTCAGTGAGAGCTCCATCACTCAAATGCAAGACAGTCCTGAATTTGTCCACCTTGTCCTACTTAATTGCTTAATTAAATAATTAAATTAATTGCTTTAGATTAAGATACGGTCATCCTGTATTCTTCTAGAATGTCATTTAGAAACCTCACCATGGATGTAAATAAATCAAAAAAAAATGCATGCCCCCTGGTAAATTGCACATCTTTATCATATTTTGAACATAGAAATTAACTCAATGTCACATCAAAACTTACCTTTAGTAATCCCCAAGTGTTTTGTGATATTACATGTGTTAGCTGTATGTCTCTCTAAATCACCAAACAATCTTCCCAGGTGTGGATCAATGGTTGTCGAGTCTTGACCACTATGTCCGACCCTGTGGCAATAAAGACATAATAGCAGTCATGGTTACACCACATCATCATACAGTGATCACTCAAACTGATACAACCATACAAGCTACATGTAGGCTATGCAGATCGATGCATGTAGCCTAACCATTTGTAAGCAGTAACCTGTACTATGTGCTTTGTTGTACGCCAAACAAACTTCACCTGAACCAGTTGTAATAGGCTTTATGCAAAATTATACCTTGATTTCATATCCTCTCGGAAGTCCCTGGTCATGAAGAGCACCTGAAGAACACTGTTTAAATAGCATGTAGCACCCTGGTTTTCCAAGCCATGGTAGTCTAAAGAGAACATAGAACAAAAGCAGCCTAAATGCTACGAATGTACTGCCAACATTCAGCATGGAAAAGTGGGGTTTAATCAATGAATATATGCTTCAAGTGCATGCGTGGTACCTGAAACTGGAATGCCGTCAAGTTTCTTTGAGAATTCTATTCGCTTATTGTTCATGTTGACCTGTCAATGACAATGTGGTTGTTTAGTGCATTGTCCATGTGTGTGTGTGTGTGTGTGTGTGTGTGTGTGTGTGTGTGTGTGTGTGTGTGTGTGTGTGTGTGTGTGTAAAACTCGTGTTTACTTTCACTTTTACACTGATGACTAACAAGATGCTGTCTACAAAAAGTGATACAGGAAGGGTGGGCACTGGGGAAATCTGGGCACCATTTGTTTTTGGGAAGGCTGGGCACTTTGGGGGAGAAGATTGGGCACCTCTTCTTTTTTCCCCTTTCCTTGCCCCCCTTTCTTTTCTTTCTTTCTTTCTGGAAACAATCAAAACGATGAGGCTTGCACAAAAACGAATTTCACCCACTGTTTTACATCTGTAAACCTGTAATGTCTGTCATGTGGCAATAAAAGATTCCGATTCTGATTCATAGACATGATAGGTGTGAAACGCTTTCTGTGGACACAAACCCTAAAACACCTGTTTTGGTGGCCAGATTTCCCAGGTGCCAGATTTTCCTAGTGCCCACTCCTCCGAGGGAGTGCCCACATTTCCATAGTGCCCACTCTTCTGAGGTGCCCAGATTTCCAAGTGCCCACTCTGTTAAATTGGTGACCAGAGTTCCCTACTTACGAGGCCTGGTGCCCACTCTGCCAATAGCTGCCCAGTTTTCCCTAGTGCCCAGAATGTGTTGGTGTTCCTGTATCCTGTTGTTGTTACCACAAAAAGTACCGACTGGCTCTCGCTAAGTTTTAGGGTTACTTTCACTTTCACACTGGCGACGATGAATAACAATGCAGCCTGAGCCTACAAAAAGGGGGGACGCTTCAAGAGTTTGTCAGTTATTATGGCAGAGCTGCACTTTAAAGCTAGTGCTCTCTTAAAGGAAATACAATATGTGTAGGCTAATTATTTTCACTATGTTTAATTGGAGTGGTCGACATCTGGTAGTGTGTGAGTCCAGAGAGCTGCAGGGGCAGGCCTATGTGGACGAGTGAGAACAGCGTCAATCCGCAAGTTATTGGTAAATATATTCATACAGTCAACAATATGGGGTTTTGTGAGAATTGCTGAAACATATTTAAAGATCGTCCCTTCCTTTAAGGTTCGATGTCATGTTCCTAAATCACGAATTGTGGTTTCTATTTTACATTAGCAACGCTTTCATGGTAAGTACGCTACTTCTTTCATAGATTTAAAAACTCACTTAAATGTCAACCGGCTGGAAATCCCAGGAAATCAACGCTTCTTTCTTCTTCCTTTCTTCCTTCTGCTCAACTTTCATTTCCTCCTAGCCCGGCCTGGCCCCGCCCCCTAGACTTAACTGTCACACCGGCGTGTGATTTTTAGTGTGTTTAATTGCTACTGGCTGACACAAACGAGCAATTTAAAAGTATGTATAGCCTGCCCGCAGCTGAAATTGGAATTTGAAACAGCTTGACAAAGTAAAAACGCAAACGAAACGAAACTAATACTGGTAATTATTTTTGATAGGTCATATCATATGATCATTGCATGAGTCACCATATCATGATCAGCTGACTTTTTAAAAGTTGAACATTGAAATGCAGTTTCTGCGAAGGCTACTTCAAGTTAACGAACAACCTATACAGCCTTCCTATTCGAGTCTGTTTCTGAACCAAGGCTATCTCTTCACAGCACAGGACTTGAACATCCATAGCCTAAACACTTCTACTACAAGGTAATGAATTAGAAAATAGGCATTAGATACCCAGTCATTGTTACAACTGCTTTTTCACTCCATGTAAAAACGCCAGTTTGAATATCACACTGGTAAAGTGTTAATTTGCCATTTGCTAATCTGTCACTTTGAGTTGGCAAACTGAAACTATCCTGGTTTTCTTCTCCTGCTAGACCAGAGGTCAGAAGACTTCAGCTATGGCAATCCCCTCTGTGATGAAGTCTGCAGGAAGACAGTGGTGGGTTACAGTGTTGTTGCTCCTCCTCCTCCTCATCCAGATGTTAACTGCTCTCATAGTTTATGGTGGTTTGTTTATCATCTCCAATGAGGCCTTCATCAGTCCTTTTCAGTTCTGCCTGCTGCAACAAGATGCTGGTGGACTGTTATGTCAGCCAGCCAGTGGAGATAATCTTCCTGAGACACATGTTAACATTCTCAGAACGACCGCTATCCTGGGTGTGTATTCTCCACTGGTGCTGGTAGCCTTTGCCCTGCTGGCCATGCTGCTATCTGCCTATGGTGAGGACCATGGGGTACAGTGGTGCAGTGTTTTGTGTTTGGCTGCGTCCAGCCTCTTCACCCTGGTGGGCCTTGCTGCATTTGTGGGCCTGTACTGGTGCTACGTGAGCCTGACTGACATGACTGTATGGTTCTATGTGTGTTTGTGTGTGCCTGCTGAACTGGCCCTGACAACTCGGCTGGCTCTGCCCGTCAGGATGGAGGCTGATGAGCGATTCTGAACATCCTGATAAAGTAAAGGGAACCTAAATTGCAACTGTTGTCATTTTCAGCCAGGCGTTGAACTGTTTTTCTTTTCTTTCTTTCTTTTTTTACGTTTTGTGTCATTTTACGTTTCCCTCAAGTGCAATACATCTTAGGGTTTCAAGTGCAATACATATTTTGGTACTTAAAGTGCTATATAAATCTTTGATTATGATTATAATTGCCTGGACATTGTTGCATTCTGTAAAATTATTTTTTGTGTCCTTATTAGTGTGACAAAACATTATTGTATTTATTACCTATGTTAGAAGTTGCGTGCTTTTTTCAAAAAGTGCACAATTTTGTTGCTTATCCACTGCAGCACCTTACCTTTTTCCAGCATGATGCAAATCATGGGCTTCTGTGTCACAGCATCTGCCTCACCATACAGTATATAAAAGGCAGGAGCACTTTCCTAAACTACATTTATTTGATTAATTTCGTCTGACTGTACTCTGAACCACACCAGAGAGCATATACTGTAGTTAGTGTGAATTCCTTGGCCTCTGATCCATTCTTATTATACATGACAGTAGGCCACCCAAATCATTCGGTCCAATTTTGTCAGTTTAGTGAAAGTGAAAGTGGTTGTATACTGTAATGCTGACAGCTAATTGTTTTTGCATGTATTTATTTCCGTTGATTCTATTGGAGGGAGGTGCTGGGATTAGTTTGGGGGCTAACACTGAGATTTCAAGTGGGCGGGACAGTGGAAAAAGAGGGAGAGAAGCAGGAAGGGGAGATGCTGTCCAGTTGTGCATTAAGACAGCTTTATTGTTTTTGTCAGTGCACACCCTTTTGCCTCCATCAGACTATTATTAATAAGAATAAAGTTCAACTCAACCCATGTTTTTTCTGGACCTAAATCATTCCTTTTGGAAGATTAGCTGGCACTAGTACTAGTACTTTTGCAAACAACATGTCCCATTTTTCATTTTCTTAAAAGCATTTTATTGTGTAAAACTCATATTTACTAGTAATTCCTTGAAAGTATTATTGTTGAAAAATATTAAGTGTAGTTGTTATCCAGTTGCTTAGGGGCTGAACCCCCCCTGGAGGTCTGTGTTCAATGGATAAAATCAGCTATATGGTATTGTAAGCAGCAGCAGACCATAGCCTTGTTTCAACAACTTGCTGAAACAAGGCTCCTCCATGGCCTACCACTAGGTGGAGTCATGACATAGATGACCAACATATTAAGACAAGTGTTTGACTTGTTAATTTTATTCATACCATTAAGTAACATTAAATGGGCCAACATTGGAGAAAATAACATGTCACCTCCATGTCAACAGGTAATCCTAGTATATATTTCGTTATAGGACTGTGTCACTTGCAGAAATTAACTGATTTTCAAGTGAAAAACTATGCAACATGATTGTACAACAAAGTATAAATTGGGCTTTATTGTCCATATCTTCAGTATCAGTGTGAGTGTGTAATTCTTTCCTTTAAGTTTTTACTTTTTCTCCACATTATCTCAGATAAAGTAAATGGTGAAGAAATGTGCCTGTGAAGATGCCAATAAATTGTATAGTATAGGCTACGATGCTAACATGCAACTGCCCTACAGCAGGGGTTCCCAAAGTTGGGGTCGCGACCCCACTTGGGGTCGCGGGAGACTGAAGGTGGGGTCGCGAAATTATTTTGGGTCATTAAAAAAAACAAAATGGATGAAATACAACCTAAAATGATTACAAATAGTACCTTTTACCATTTTAATACATTTCAAATGCGCACCGGCGTGTGATTTTTAGTGTGTTTAATTGCTACTGGCTGACACAAACGAGCAATTTAAAAGTATGATATAGCCTGCCCGCAGCTGAAATTGGAATTTGAAACAGCTTGACAAAGTAAAAACGCAAACGAAACGAAACTAATACTGGTAATTATTTTTGATAGGTCATATCATATGATCATTGCATGAGTCACCATATCATGATCAGCTGACTTTTTAAAAGTTGAACATTGAAATGCAGTTTCTGCGAAGGCTACTTCAAGTTAACGAACAACCTATACAGCCTTCCTATTCGAGTCTGTTTCTGAACCAAGGCTATCTCTTCACAGCACAGGACTTGAACATCCATAGCCTAAACACTTCTACTACAAGGTAATGAATTAGAAAATAGGCATTAGATACCCAGTCATTGTTACAACTGCTTTTTCACTCCATGTAAAAACGCCAGTTTGAATATCACACTGGTAAAGTGTTAATTTGCCATTTGCTAATCTGTCACTTTGAGTTGGCAAACTGAAACTATCCTGGTTTTCTTCTCCTGCTAGACCAGAGGTCAGAAGACTTCAGCTATGGCAATCCCCTCTGTGATGAAGTCTGCAGGAAGACAGTGGTGGGTTACAGTGTTGTTGCTCCTCCTCCTCCTCATCCAGATGTTAACTGCTCTCATAGTTTATGGTGGTTTGTTTATCATCTCCAATGAGGCCTTCATCAGTCCTTTTCAGTTCTGCCTGCTGCAACAAGATGCTGGTGGACTGTTATGTCAGCCAGCCAGTGGAGATAATCTTCCTGAGACACATGTTAACATTCTCAGAACGACCGCTATCCTGGGTGTGTATTCTCCACTGGTGCTGGTAGCCTTTGCCCTGCTGGCCATGCTGCTATCTGCCTATGGTGAGGACCATGGGGTACAGTGGTGCAGTGTTTTGTGTTTGGCTGCGTCCAGCCTCTTCACCCTGGTGGGCCTTGCTGCATTTGTGGGCCTGTACTGGTGCTACGTGAGCCTGACTGACATGACTGTATGGTTCTATGTGTGTTTGTGTGTGCCTGCTGAACTGGCCCTCACAACTCGGCTGGCTCTGCCCGTCAGGATGGAGGCTGATGAGCGATTCTGAACATCCTGATAAAGTAAAGGGAACCTAAATTGCAACTGTTGTCATTTTCAGCCAGGCGTTGAACTGTTTTTCTTTTCTTTCTTTCTTTTTTTACGTTTTGTGTCATTTTACGTTTCCCTCAAGTGCAATACATCTTAGGGTTTCAAGTGCAATACATATTTTGGTACTTAAAGTGCTATATAAATCTTTGATTATGATTATAATTGCCTGGACATTGT
>NC_137620.1:26381332-26393832 GCF_963280865.1 Gymnoscopelus braueri | reverse complement strand
GAATTGTCATTACCACACTATAGACTTTACTATCTGTATCGATAGCAAGTTGCAGATTCCAGAATGGATTGACTACATCAGTACGGTGGAGACATGTACATGTGGTACTGTATCTTAACTGTCCATGAAACATCTGGAGACATAAAAGAACAGAAACAGATAAATGATTATGACATATTTTCATTCATTTTAAGACACAAGTGTACAAGTACATGAATATGTATACTGTACATGGATGATTAACATTAGAAGCTTACAGTACCTGTGATGCCTCAGGACTGGTCATGATCAGGATCTTCTCCAAATACTCAGCGGCATCGCGCTGTGCATTCACTGGAAGTAGGGTGGTGGTAAAACATAACATGTTTATTATTGCTTTTAGCTTATTAACGTGTATATGAAGACTATTTGCTTATATAATATTGTGTCTCATACCTTCTTTAATTTCCATTTTTTGTGTGATTCCATATGTGTAAGACTGACGTGTCTTTAAGTCTTTAAACAGTGCATTAAGTTGAGCATCAATTTTCTCAGTCTTGGGATTTTTACGGCAGTGCCTATGGGAAGAAACCATATACTGGGTATAAGAAATCAGCTGTCAAATTATTGTTCACCAAAACCAGAAGTGGCAAATTGGTAGACATGATCAATGGAGTTACATTATAATGAAACTAAAACCTGCATATGGTCTGTGCCAAACCTTTCTACAGCCTTCCTGAAGTCTTTGGTCATGAACAAAACCTGGAGAACACTGTTTAGGTAACATGTTGATCCCTGATTCAGTAAACCATTGTATCTGCAGCCTGCAAGGGGGAAAGATATCACATACCATGACAGTTATCAGATGTTAGGCTTTCAACGCTTGTAGATGATATACAGTATATAACATAATGCTGTGGGTTATAGATTACCTGAAGAACGAAAGAAGTCTGAAACTGCATTCTTTATATATTTATACATGGTGCCGTCACATGCTGCCTTTTGGACAGCACCCTTCACTCCTCCATGGGTCTGACTGTCATTTGGTATCTCCTGTTCCTTCACTCCTCCATGTTTCTGACTGTCATGTGGTCTCTCCTGTTCCTTTTCTCCTCCATGGTTCTGACTCTCATGTGGTCTCTCCTGTTCCTTTTCTCCTCCATGTTTCTGACTGTCATATGGTCTCTCCTGTTCCTTTTCTCCTCCATGTTTCTGACTGTCATATTGTCTGTCCTGTCCCTTTACTCCTCCATGTTTCTGACTCTCATGTGGTCTCTCCTGTTCCTTCACTCCTCCATGGTTCTGACTGTCATATTGTCTCTCCTGTTCCTTTACTCCTCCATGTTTCTGACTGTCATGTGGTCTCTCCTGTCCTTTTTCTCCTCCATGTTTCTGACTGTCATTTGGTCTCTCCTGTTCCTTTACTGCTCCATGTTTCTGACTCTCATGTGGTCTCTCCTGTTCTTTTACTCCTCCATGTTTCTGACTGTCATATGGTCTCTCCTGTTCCTTTTCTCCTCCATGGTTCTGACTGTCATATGGTCTCTCCTGTTCCTTTACTCCTCCATGGTTCTGACTGTCATATTGTCTCTCCTGTTCCTTTACTCCTCCATGTTTCTGACTCTCATGTGGTCTCTCCTGTCCTCCATGTTTCTGACTGTCATATTGTCTCTCCTGTCCCTTTACTCCTCCATGTTTCTGACTCTCATGTGGTCTCTCCTGTTCCTTTACTGCTCCATGTTTCTGACTCTCATTTGGTCTCTCCTGTTCCTTTACTCCTCCATGTTTCTGACTCTCATGTGGTCTCTCCTGTTCCTTTACTGCTCCATGTTTCTGACTCTCATTTGGTCTCTCCTGTTCCTTTACTCCTCCATGTTTCTGACTCTCATGTGGTCTCTCCTGTTCCTTTACTGCTCCATGTTTCTGACTCTCATATGGTCTCTCCTGTTCCTTTACTCCTCCATGTTTCTGACTCTCATGTGGTCTCTCCTGTTCCTTTACTCCTCCATGTTTCTGACTCTCATGTGGTTTCTCCTGTTCCTTTACTCCTCCATGTTTCTGACTGTCATGTGGTCTCTTCTGTTCCTTTACTCCTCCATGTTTCTGACTGTCATGTGGTCTCTCCTGTCCCTTTACTCCTCCATGTTTCTGACTGTCATGTGGTCTCTCCTGTTCACCATCTCCCAGTTCTTTATGCTCTTTCTGCCCTCTTTTTCCTGCTATTCCTGCCTGTCCACCACCATAGCTCTGTTCTTCCTGTCCCCTCTCTCCCTTTACCCACCATTCTGTTTGAACATGTTCATCCCCTCCTCCTTTTCTATGCTTGCTAACATCCATGTTTATGCTCCTATCCTTGTCTTGGAATGTGTCTGCTCTCACAACTTTACTATCCTCATGTCTTGAAACAGATTTTTGTCTAATTTTCTGGTCAGCATGTTGCAATGTCTGACAGTCTTCTCCAGCCTTTTCATGCTCTCTCTGACCACTGTCTTGATCAGGATTATGTTCTGAAAATTTAAGAAAAACCTATAAGTTAAAACAACGTACCAATAGGCTTCTAACGGATCAGTGGTTATAATTCTGATGGACAACGGCTCATACTGTGTTTAGACAATTAGATGTCTAACAACAACAACAACAATAATAATAATGATAATAACCAGTGGTAGAAAAACATGGTCGGCCGATGTTAAACGCAGGTTGTGCGCGGCCACAGTTTTTTGCAGCCAGCGCATTCTAAATAAACTAAGTGACCCTGTCACTCACTTTCAGGACCCTTCAGGACCCTCCCATGCAACAGCTACAACCAGTTGCTCTATCGCAAGCACCATGTCGCTTCCTGAATCTTGGGACGGTCCGCCTTCGACTCACCCGATTGGACAGAGGAGGAAAAGCAGCATAGAGCGCATAAACGCAAGATGTGCGCGACAAGCGGAAAGATGCGCTCTTGCGTGAATCCACGCATTTACATTGACAAAGCACTAGCTCGCAGATTCCGCCCCAGAGGTAAAATAAAAGTACGGTGGGACCACGCCCTTTACTGAAATGTACAGTATATAGGGCTGAAGTGAGTACAATATTTGCCTCTGAGATGTAGTGGAGTAGAAATAAAAGTACTGAAAATTGGAAATACTCCAGTAAAGTAAAAGTACCTAAAAATTGTACTTAAGTACATTACTTAGTTACTTTACACCACTGATAATAACAAATATTTATAGAACTTAGAACTGAAGAGTTGGTCAGAACCCTGGCAGCATAATCTTTCACTAGTTACAACAGGGAATACATTTATGGCTTAGACATGTAGAGAGCATTGCGGTAATGTATGGTAAACTACTTTGTTTAGAATTTGTTTTGGAACAGGAATCAATTGACAGGTAGATTTAATTGACAGAACAGTTTTTTCTAGTGTTCAATAGGTGACAGGTTCAACATTACACTGAAATAATTTCAATATTCCTCCCATTTTTCTTGGGAAAGTTTGCTGTTATTATAACGGGTGGGATTAGTGAATGAATCTATTACCTTGAACAATGTCCTAGGGTTATGGCTATTTTTAGTGACAATACTTTGATTGCGCATTGATATTCAGCAATTCACTTCCAGAGGGGAGTTGCTCTTTGCTGTTGTTTGCTTGGAAGAGTCTTTCTTTTTGTCACCTCCATCTTTCTTCCACCCTTCTGTGATTTGGAGATGTTTATCCATTCCTCTGTTTCCTTTGTTTCCCATAACACCTATGTTTCCCTTAACATCTAGACAAGACGACTCTACATAGTTCTCATGTCTTGTAAATGTGTGAAGTATTTCCTGTGAATATTTCTGATCAGTATATTGTAAGTTCTGCCTATGATTTCCTGCTGTTTCATGCTCTCTCTGTCCATGGTCCTGAATACGTTCTCTTTTAGAAACCCTGTTCTGACTGTCCTGACTCTTACAGAGGCCACTTTGTCCTGACAAATGGCTTCCTATCCTTTGTGGGACTCTCTCCTCTTCATTTGGAACACTGGACACTGCTCTGTCTGCAGTGTATTTGTTCTTTGCACCATTATGTTTTTCTGTGGAATTAAGTCCATCATTATCATTACCCTCCTCTGGTGCATTTCTATTCCTTTCTCTACAAATGCTACTACGGTCTTCAGAAGAGGACTTTAGGCTGACTTCGTGAACTGAAGTATGTATCTGATCCATGTGCTAGAAAATAGAAGAAAAACAGACACAAAGGACATTTTGGCAAAGCACCAAGAGATTCTCTACTTCAATGAAACAAAGCAGTTGTCTCACCCTTGTAGCATAAAAGCATAAAAGATATCGCCAAGCATATGCCAGGACTTACTTTTCTCCTTCTGGTAGATAAGGAGATGAGGGCTGCTGGATCTGTTGGAAAAAAACATGTATTAAATGTATAATTATGTATTTATTGCATTCGATCAAAAGGTTTGAAGAAGATACTTTGAAAATAAAGGATCAAAACAGATATTAAAATGATCAGATTAAGTTTACTTTTCTGTGAATGCCTGAAATGGCTGCGAATCCACCTGTCAAAGAAAACAAAATCAGTGTAAATTACTGACAATGAATGACAATGGCACAGAAACACCAGTGTGTAATATGGTGTTGTTGGCACTATATTTAATCAATGTGAAGGAGCTTTCTCTTACCAGTGTTACCGTTCTGTTCTTAAACTTATACCATCTGCCATCATCCTGGGATTTGATTGTAGCAGTGTAACCTCCACTTTCTAGCATTCCCCCACAATGCTCTACAACTGCATGTAGTTCATATGTCTGATCCTGATCAAAGATATCAAAAACACAGAAAATCACACTAAAGTAAAATATATGAAGAAGACATCAAGAGAGTTTAAAAATAACAGTTATAAGGTAGTTGACTCATACCTCTGCTATTTGAAGGGTGAGAGGCGCATCCACACGGCGGTTTATTTGGTCGAATCGATAGAGAAAATCTTCATTGTCAGGTCGTTTGAGCAGCAGTGTGAGAATCTCTGGATGATCCATTATCCTATTTTGCTGGTTGACATATATACAGGAATAATAGTCAGAATATATTTATGATTATCATAATGGTGTTGAATATAATCAGGATTAGTATTGGTACAGTTTACAGTATAGTAGTAGTAGTAGTAGTAGTAGTAATAGAAGTAGATGGAGCTAAGTGAATGGGAGCTAAAACTCTTGGCACTATGGTTTATAGGTTTAATACAACGTTCAATGTTCAATGTTCATTACAAGTACTGACAAGTCTATCTTAAGGTCAAAGGACTGTGTACAGTCTTAAAAGGATAGTACTTTCTAAGGAGTCTTTGCATTATCATTTATGTGTAACAGAATGAATACCTTCAGAAGCTATCTAATGGTCATTAGACTGCAATTCATGAGAAATGTTATGACCATACACATTTTATGACATCGCCTCAATGTAAATCTATTATAAATGTTTTGTTTGTTTGTTTGTCTGTTAGTTTTTTCAGAACTTACAGTAGTTGTATCTCTTATGACACGACATTGATGACAGTACATCTGGTTACGCCCACAGAATTTGGAAAGCTTGAAAAATGACTCGATTCCATTCAACTGAAAAGTATCAGTGATTCATGACATAAAATCTGTTAATATAATTGTTTAAAAAAATTATGTCACAAAAAGAATTGTGTTGAATCAGAGAATTGTCATTACCACACTATAGACTTCAGTATCTGTACCCATGACAAGAGGCAGATTCCAGAATGGATTGACTTTATCAATATGGTGGTGACATGTATGACATGTGGTCCTGCGTCTTAACTGTCCACGAAACATCTGAAGACACAAGTGTACATGTAAATGTATACATGATATTTTACTTTTCATGAGGAGACAATATGTCTGTGATTAATATTAGAAGCGTATACAGTACCTGTGATGCCTCAGGACTGGTCATGTTCAGGATCTTTTCCAAATACTTAGCAGCATTACGGTGTTTATATGCTGGAAGTATAGGATGGTAAAACATAATGCATTTATTCCTGTATAGTTGATTCACATGTGTTCAGAGGTAATTTAATAAAATCTCATGTCTCATACCTCCACCAACCAAATTCAATTTCACAGCATATGAATCAGCTGTATCTTTCTTTAAGTCTTCAAACAGCTTATTGAGTTGAGCATCAGTGTTCTTAGTCTTGGGATTTATACTGCAGAGCCTATAAAAGGAAATGATATACTTGGCATAAGCAGTCTGGTATGTGTACATGTAACAAACAACTACAGAGATTATCATTACACCAACAGTACAGTATAACATACCTTCCTACAGCCTCTCTGAAGTCTTTATTCATGAAGAGAATCTGGAGCACACTGTTTAAGGGACAAGTTGCTGCTTGTCTTTCCAAACCATAATACTTGGGGACTGTAAGAGAGATATTTGAAATGATGTACCAACACAGATGTTACAATTTGACTTCTGATAGATAATGTCATGGTTTACAGCTAACCTGGAGAGTCACCAGAGTTGACAGGTGCACCTGTCTGTGAATAATTTGTTTCTGGAGGACAGTTGCTCTTTGCTGTTGTTTGCTTGGAAGCCTCTTTCTTTTTGTCACCGACTTCATCTCTATTCCTTTCTCTACAAATGCTACCACAGTCTTTAGAAGAGGACTTTGGGTTGACTTCATGAACGGAAGTATCTGGTCCATGTGCTAGCAAATAGAAGCAAAAGAGACACAAATAAATGTTTGGCAAAGCACCAAGAGATTCTCTACTACAATTAAACAAAGCATCTGTCTCACCCTAAACAAAGAAAGAATATTCAGCATATGAGGACTTACTTTGAGCGGTCAAAAGCCACTGCCGCATACAATCAGAACTTTATTATGCATATTGTATTTTATTATGCATATAACAACAATTGCGCTACAAGACGTAAATGTTTACAGACAAACAGTCTTGATTAACTGTCTGTACATAAAAGACTACAGTAGGTAGGCTACATAACTGTTGTGATTTCGGTCTAACGTCTCCCTCTAACAAGGGTGGTGGTGAGTGACGTTTCAGTTGAGTCGCCTGCGCAGAGAACAAGATGACACCAGGCAGTAGGCTATCCCACGTCAAGTTCTGATGTTTATTACACATATAGAGAATATAATATAGGCCTACAGTATTGGACTGTGGACACATGACGTGACCTGGAACAAATTTCACGGGCCCATTAAGGCAGCCTACTAATAACCGCGAATCCGCGATCTAATAGCCAATGGCCTACTTCCATGTGATTGTCTTTGCAAACTGTTAATAAAGAATGCAATCAATCAATCAATCAGCGCCACTGAGCAAAATATGCACACGGGCCACGGCAGAGCAATGCGCAGTGATGCTTGCGAATTGCAATTGGCGAGACACACGTTTCATAAATGACCCTGTCTGTCATGAGATGATTTTGAGATGATGAGCAGGTTCAAATCTGTCTAATTCAGGAAAACAGCCGATCTACAAGCTCACAAGGCCTGGCAGCAAGCCAGACCTTGTGATAATGTAAATACAACATTTCTTTCTTCCCAAATAAAACCAGTTTACACAGTTTACGTAGCAATGTATCCAGAGTCACTCATGCCAGTTGTGTCAAATAAAAACAAAAACAAATCACCCTCCCTGACCCTGGTCATAATCCAATTTCTCCATTTACAATTCAAAGCACAACTTACTTGTTTATAGAAACAAATATTGTCTTTTAAGTTGTCCAATAAGTATTTCCATTTTGTATTTTATTTTGAAAATCAACTGAACGAAAGGTACACGCCACGGATTACTTTTAACAGCCGAATTTATTACGTCAATGTAAGTAACTGCTTCGCCTGTAGCTTACCTGGAGAGTTGTCAGAGTCTAGTCCAGACCCATCTTTACTTAGTTGAGACATGTTGCAAGGCCTACTTTTAACTTCACTAATTCCAATGTATTACTTGCACCATAATTAGAACACACGTTCCAAAACAGTTAAGCGGAGTCCAACAATTGCATTGTATAGTTGCGAAATAAGACAAAAGTTTCAGCCAGCTAGATGCCGCTGCGTCCTAAAGGCGAAGTCATCAGCAAGTGAAGAAAAAGAACAGTAGGCTACGTGGCTCGGTCTTTGCTTGTATTACAATTTGTTACTTGTCACGAAAGCACGTGGCCTAGTCCAGTTTCATTTTCAGTTAACAGTCAATTGCAGTTTTCAGTCAAGAGTCAAGACGTGGTTCTGGGAGAGGTTAGCAAGATGATTGGTAATTTGTCCAAAAACGACACCTGTAGAAAACCAATCAATCTGAAAATTAAGGACTTGTTTTTTATCAAACAACACTCTAATCATAGTCCTACATTTGATCTAGCCCTGAAACATGACTGTCATACCATGAAAATCATTTATAGCTATTTATGTTTTTATGGATCATATTCATATCTTTCTCTCTCATATAAAGTGTGTTTGTCATAACCTGGCCTTTGGATGGGTACAGACGTACAGTACAGACTCCAGTAGGTCTGGGCATAGGCTATACTGCCAAAGGGACATGGATGGGAGGTGTGGGTTACTGAGGTAAGATGAAAGGTTGATCTGTGTTCAGAACTTCAGATTTTTTACATTACTTTACTTCCTATTTTTTACAAGTGCCTCATGGCATTAATATGCTGATGTTAGATATATAATCAAATAATTATTTTTAACAAAACATGCTGCATGACCCAAAGCTGCTTACCAGTGCTTCCTGGAAGCCTTTCTGCTATTCTTATTAAAAAAAAAGTTAGCCATTGTCTCCCCTGAATCCAATCAGATTTGAACCATCTTGTTGTTTATAACAGTGTGTGTTGCCATCAGTTGGCATGCACAGTTATTAATTTAACTTAGAAATATACCAAATGAACCCTTAAATGAACAATGAGGATTTCTTTTTGTATTGTGTTATGTACTGATTTACATAACTTTTTTGTACATGTTGCTTCCATTGTTCATTTGTGGAAAAGATTAGTGAATGTGAAAAGGGCAGTAAATTATATTACAGACTGGAATATTCCTGGAACAGCTTACAGAAGAATAAAGGCTTGCATTCCACCATAAACCATAACCAAAGATTCTGGTAAATGATTAAAGCACATAAAGATTATGGCTTGCGTGCTTTCCCATAAGTCATGTGGCTTGGTGCTTGTAAATGGCAGGAGAGAGAGTGAAAGTGAAATGTTGAAAAAACATGATAACAAATCCAGTTGCAGTGACATATCTTCCACAAACACTGACTGAAAAAAACGCAGGTGTGCTATCCCTATTGAACTCAATCCTCCTGACAATTATCATAAATAATCATCATAATAATAATAATAATAGTAATAATAATAATACAAAAATGATAATACATAAGCGAATATAGAACATATACTGTAGTGTACATCAACAATCCAACCATTCACATGTAAATAAAATATGTACACATTTCTGTGAGTATGTTCCTGTTCTGAAATGCCGCAAGGACACATTATCACACCCCCTGAAGTATATCCATCTCCTCCTTTGTGTTACTTTTATAACTCCCATAAGTGTAAAATACACACCCAGTGCTGCCAATCTAAAGCCCGCCACCAGGTGTCCAATAATAATACTCCAAATAATAAATAACCATGCCACCAGGAGGTATTGCTTTTATGTTTCTTTTACTATGTTGCATTTTATGAGGTCTTTATGATGTTATTTTGAAAGCACGTTGGGTCAACTTCTGTTGTTTTTAAATGTTCTATACAAATAAAGGTGACTTGACTTGACTTGTCCCTTTATGCCCATATATGGAGATATCTTTATCTGTCAGTCCTTGTCCCTTTTATGCCCATGTATGGAGAGTCCCTTTTATGCCCATATATGGAGATCTCTGTATCTGTCAGTCCATGCCCCTTTTGGTGGGTTAAGACTTTGACAGGGGCCAGTTTGGAATTGCAGCCTCTTGAAGGTGTTTTTTAGGGCGTTTTTGAAAGTGAGTATAGGGGTTTACTCCTTTACTCCTTTAGGTAGGGCATTCCACGTTTTTGTTGCATGAGAAAGAGTTCATTCTCTTGTTTGTGCCAAATCTGGGTTGAACATGATCAGTGGAGCTGCCTCTGTTGTTATAATTATGGACTTCATTTACGTTTATGAAGTATTTTGACAGGTAGGTCTACATGGGTATCCCAATGTTGTGGTGTATCTTGTAGACCAGGCCCATTGCAAGTTGCTGTCCTCAACCCTGAGTCATCCAACCCTAGCAAAATGAGCAAAGGCCCTCCCTTAATCCATTGGCATAAATCATGAACATCCAATCTATTGTGAATGTACCCCAAAACACACGTGAATGTCAAAACCATTTCAATTACACATGGGGGCACCACAAATAAATGATCTTGATAGTTGTGCCTATTTTAACTTTGTTAATGGACTAATAATAGGGCGGCTGTGCCTCAGGAGGTAGAGCAGGTCGTCCATTGATCCGTGGGTCGGCGGTTCGAATCCCAACTCCTCCTGTCCACATGTCGAAGTGTCCTTGGGCAAGACACTGAACCCTACATTGCCTCCAATGATTTGGTCGGCGCTAGCTTGCCACCATTGGTGTGTGAATGTGGGAAAAGTGGGGACGCTGGCGTCGACTGTTCGCCGCTCCACCTCCCAATGCCCCCCCCTGTATGAATGAATGAACCATTGTAAAGCGCTTTGAGTAAGTTTGAGTACTTAGAAAAGCGCCATATAAATGCAATTCATTATTTTATTATTATTATTAATAGCTACTCGTGAAATAAGAACACTGTTTCACCAAGTCATATAGTAGGCTAAATGCCACAGAGTCAGGCTACAGCCTCAGTTGCGCGTATGGAATTCAGAACCATGGATAGCGCGAGAGCTCTTTGTTCTGTGTGCGTCGTCGCAAAAGCCTACACTACAGAAACGGAGCGGAGATCGTAATTTAGGTTTCTCTGATTTTGACAGAGAATAAATAATATTGTGCAAAAATGATCTGTTTAATAGGCTAATTGATTTGAAACGAAATCGTTTTGTATTCTGTAATGTGTATAACCTATTATTAATGTTATAAAACGAAACCAGGAACTTTTTTTTTAAACTAATCTATTTAAAAAATCACAAGAACCCCTAAATCCTAACAGCCAATGTCCTGTTAACAGAACCCATGTTATTAACCTTAGATTTTCAAAAGTGTGGTGAACGTCAACAGGAATTGAGAACATGGCGACTTCTCAACAGGAAACTTTTATTTGTAACTTGCACATAAGTGGTTCCAACATAAATCTGCCAATGACCTAATTCACAATATTGAACAATAGCCTAAATATTATTGTGTTGTGTTACAGAACAATACAGGAATGGTCGGCATCAACAGAAAACAAAGTAGATATCAGGGTCAAAGAACAGCAATTTCTTTCTCTCTCGTGTCCATCTGGTCTGTCACAGTGACAGTCCTCCAACTCCTCCAGAAACTCTCAACACCAACTGGATGATTGACTGGTGTTGGATTCCATAAGATGACAGAAGGGTTGAATCCCCCTCCAGTTGTTTGTCTGTGAAGATCAGCCGCATGGTCTCAGTGTCTGCACACACACGCGCGCACACACACACACACACACACACACACACACACACACACACACACACAAAAGAGAGTAATTGAAGTACATTTCACAGAACCTTTTGTTGTTGTTTGTGTTTTATTTCAACGAAACATGTTGCTCATAGCCCAAGCTGCTTACCAACGTTGCCTGGAAGCCGTTCTGCAATTTTCTCTTTCAGCTGCAACACTGTCATGGCCTTCATTTGATCCTCTGTGTTGCACAAGTCAATGATCATTTTCTCTCCCTTGCATCCAATCAAATTGACCTGGTAGATTTTACCCATCTTGTTATTTGCGTATCAGATATAGCTTAAAAGTGACCGAACAGTTTGCCGTCTGATCTGACTCTGGTGGCGACTTTGTTGAAATAAGTTTTACTTTCATTTTTGTTAGAACACGTGGCACATGCGATCAGTGTATAAGCCTATGGGATATCAATGTGCACAGCCGAGAGAGAAAGCGAAATAGGGAAAGGATATAACATAATAACACATCCAGTTGTGACACAGCAGTTGCAGTGACACCAGTCCAGTCTTTAACATTGTCCTGATCGTGAACGAAGTTTTGGGGACTGATTTGAAAGAAAATGACCACACAGCAGCAGGAGGAAAAGAGCTATGACCCCAAGGACACCACTCTGACATTTGTAAATAGACCAGATGATTTGGATCCACTACGTGAGTTATGAAAAATTATTATAGGAAATAGCTTATTGTCAATTTGTGGATGTGCTACTTAACAAACAGTATATTTCAAATTTGTATGTACCTGAATGCAAGAATGAATGGACATTCAAGTAGTCAAGTTCAATCTAATCAAGAGCATATTTATTATACTATATAAAGTTACACCAAACATCCCTTCGACTGTTATCTTGGAATGGTATAAAACCTATTTCCTCAATGTGTCCTAAAA
>NC_137620.1:26286332-26376332 GCF_963280865.1 Gymnoscopelus braueri | reverse complement strand
GGGAGGTGTGTGGGAATAGTTTGGGGGCTAACACTGAGATTTCAGGTGGCCGGGACAGTGGGAAGAGAGGGAGAGAAGCAGGAAGAGGATATACTGTTCAGTTGTTGTGCATAAAGAGACAGCTTTGTTGATTTAGTTTTGATCAAAGTTAGTGCACACCTTTTTGCCTCGATCAGACTGTTATTACTAATAGAGAATAAAGTTCAACTAAAGTTTCTGTACCTAAATCATTCATTTTGGAAGATTAGCTGGCAGCCTGGCATTATAGTACCTCTGCAAACAACATGTTCCATTTGTCATTTTCTTAAAAGCATTTTGTGGTGTAAACTCATATTTACTAGTAAACTTGTAAAGGTATTATTGTTGAAAGGTCTGATCCCTGAATTGCCTCTGATTGCAGCCATGTGGATAATAGAGAGCTATAATAAGAGCTATGGTAAGCAGCAGCAGACAAAAAACTTGATGCCTTTCACTGTGGAAGTCAAAGTTAATGTATTACCCACTTTCCATGTGAAAACATAAAAATATGTGTAGTAGTAATAATAATATTAAAAATAATAAAATAAATTAAGAAAATACATAAGCTTTTGCACTTCGCAGACACAACAACTAAACAATAAAAGCCTGGAGATCGAGGATACAACAAAGCTCCTCCATAGCCTACCACTAGGTGGAGCCATTACACAGATGACCAATATATTAAGGCAAAGTGTTTTATTCATACCATTAAGTTTTACTGCATCTCCACAGCATCTCAGATAAAGTAAATGGTGAAGAAATGTGCGTGTGAAGAGACCAATAAATTGTATAGTATAGGCTACAGTGCAACATGCATGCAGCCCGAATGTACATGGACTGTATACCTTCCAAAACATTTCTTCATCAAAGAACCATTTAATGCATGCCAATACAGCATCACAGTGATGGTCAAAACAGCAATGACATTCACAATGCAACTCTTAATGTATTACATAATTTTTATTTTATTTTTACACAGCAAGTAGAACACAGTAATTACACAATATTTGAAGTACCACAAAAACTCAGCGTAACTGGAAATAATCAAATAGATCAACAATCTGATCATGTTATACTAAAAGCCTTTGAGCAATAATGCAAATATATATTATATATTTTAAATAACCTTGAGACCGTAAACGCCACAATAAACAGTCTATTTGACGAGCTTAAATAAAACCTATACTGTACCTCACTGTGACACATTCACATTTTCTTCTTATAATCAAAGTATACATAACTGTCATCTAAAATATAAAATCAAAACTCAGATAACATTTTCATAAGAAAAGTTTTTTTTAAAAGGCACAAGGGGGAAGCGACTGTATGTAGGCACCTGTAGGTCTACAAAGTATCAAATTATCGTGGTTTGACATTCCAGTATATGGCAATTAATTATATCAGTCATTCAGTGGGTTTTCTAAAGAACTTAGATACATACAGGACTTCTTACAGCAACATAAAACCTCTCTCTAGTCTATAGGATAATTTCCTGTTCTTTCTGCTGTATAGTATTGGCAGCTTCTTTCCTCATTTGATACTCCCTCTGATAGAGTATAATTGTATTTGCATTATTTGCTTTGTCTTGGGCTTGCCTACTTAACTGTATGTGCCTTGCCCTGTCACCTTCTGCCTCTATTTGCACCTCTGTGTCTACGCTTTATTTAAACTTCTTTTTTACTTCACTTCCCTTTTTTCTTTTTTGATCTGCACTGAATTGTTTGCCATGTTTTCTTCTGGCCCCTCTGCTAAACTTTTACTTGTTCTTTTACAGGCATCTCTCTTTAACCCTGTGTTATCGTCCGATTTTGAGTCACTTTTCCCTGAGTTTGAAAGACACCTTTGGGTTTCTGAAACATTTCTATTCTCCTGCTCAGACCTCCCCATTTGCTCTGAATGATCTGGCATTCTTTTAAGTACTTCTCTAGTCTCTTGGGTTAGCTTTGCATCTACTCGGGCATCACCCTGATGCTGCACATTTCCTTCACCGACCTCCACTGCTTTATATTTGTGGTCATCGCATAACTGCTTTTGTCCATCATCTCCCACTTCTTCACGCTCTCCCTGTGCACTCCTTCCCCCCTGAGAACACCTTTCCTGACTATCCTGACCCTTATGGTGGTCATCATGTGTTGTCAATTTGAGACTCTCCATTTTACCTTCGATACCAGACTCATGTCTGTCTGCCATGCCTTTCTTCTTGACACTATCTCGTGTGGAAACAGATCCTGCTCCATAATCACCCTCCTCTGTTACCTCCCCCAACTTATCCTTACTTATCTTTTGCTTCTCATAATAATGAGAAGCAAAAGAAGGCTCTCGGCCGACTTCATGGGCTTGAAGACTAGGAGTATCTTCTAGAAATGTCAAGTAAAACAGAGATAAAGATTAGTTGCATGGCTTAAACGGTAGATCTACTCATGATGATCAATAAACACAGCATTTTTCTGAACGTACCTTTCTTTTTCCTGTAAAACAGGACATATGCACGGCTGGACCTAGTGCAAGAATCATGTATAAAATATGAGCAAAACACAATATGAATCAAGCAAAAACAGAATAAGTGAAAAGTTAAATAGAAACATACTTTTCCATAGATCCCTGGAATGGCTGGGGATACAGCTGTTAAGAAAAAAAACTTCTGTTCATAAAATGTTCAGTTAATGAAAGAATGAATGAATGAATGAATGAATGAATGAATGAATGAATGAATGAATAAATAAATAAATAAATAAATAAATACGCACGCACGCACGCACGCACGCACGCAGACAGACAGACAGACAGACAGACAGACAGACAGACAGACAGACAGACAGACAGACAGACAGACAGACAGACAGACAGACAGACAGACAGACAGACAGACAGACAGACAGACAGACAGACAGACATACATACATACATATATATATATATATTAGGGCCGGGACTTTATCGCGTTAATTTCGATCAATTAATAACAGAAAAATTATTCCGTAAAAAAATCTTATTAATAATGAATAAAACTACTATAAAACATCAGTAACAACAACACACTATACCAGCCTCCAGTGGTGGAAAATAGCAGATCTACGAGCTCACAATGCCTTGCGCTTGTAGATCTGCTATTTTCACATGGTTACATGGTATGTTTTATAATAATAATCGAAATCTACAAAGTAACTAGTAACTAAAGTTTTCAAATAATCGTAGTGGAGTAAAAACTACAATATTAGCCTCTGAGATATAGTGGAGTTACTGGAGTAGAGGTAAAAGTATTAGAAATTGGAAATATTCGAGTCAAGTGCAAATACCTCAAAATTGTACTTAAGTACAGTTCTTGAGTACATATGTATGCCAAAATCCATTTGAAAAAAATGCTTTTCACTGTTCTCAGGTCAAATATTGATATGCGATTAAAATGTGATTAATTGCGATTAATTAATTACAAAGCCTCTAATTAATTCGATTATTTGTTTGTATCGAGTCCCAGCCCTAATATATATATACAATTATAGAAGCAATCTGTCTTACCTCTGTGACAGAGCTGTCATTAAAACAATACCATCTGTCATCATCCTGGGACTTGATTTCAGCAGTGTAATGGCCACCCTTCATAGACCCACCGTGATTCACGACCCCATATAGTTCATATGTCTGTTTCTGATCAGAAAATAAGGTAGAAGAAAACAAAAATGTCAAAAATGAAGAAAACTCTACTGAAATCAGTTAATAACTTGACCAAATGTCATCTAGCATTTTTTTCATTTTCATTTGTTAATGTCATGTGAAAGCAGGGAATCATAGCAAAATAATGATATATTGGTTAATAAGATTGACTGAATAGTTTTGAAACTACAGCTTATAGAACTGAAGTCAAGTTAAAACTCTTAAGTAGAGAAAACACCACTTGGATTAGCGGTTGCTAGCTCTAACCTTAAATCTTAGCTTACATATTTATGCATTTATTTCATATTTACATGTCGATTTAAGCTCTGACATTTATGTCAGACATACTCTAGTATGTGAAGAGTCTAACTGGGCTATTAACTAATTTTGGATTCAAAAAAGTTTTTCTGCTTTCCTGAAGAATGGGCACCAGCGAGATGACTGTCTCACAGACAAAAACAGTCACTAATATGTTTATTGCTGATAAGATTTTTAGATTCTGTTCAACTATGACCCTTTTGTTGTAGTGCTCCAATAGACGAGGCAAATATATTTCTTTCTGTCATGTTTTATACAAGTACCAGTAAACATGCTCCAATCATATTTCCTCCCGTTGACTGACAGACTAACACATCATATAAAAAGCATAATTATGAAATGAAAAATGGTAAGTGTTGCCATTAAATGACGATATCAAAAAAGAGCCACCTGGAAAAGTGTTATTCGGAAAGATATTATGAAATAAAAAGTATTTGAAAGATGCCATTTTGAAATAAAATATAATGAAAGAAAAATTTAATCCAATGCAAGAATATTTTTGTGAAAATGGTAATTAAATAACATTTCAAAATATTAATTTGAGTCTTAATTATCTAACTATTTCAGTTTTTGTTTTGTTTTTTGTATATTGCTGTATTTATTTATGTGACTGCTTATTTCATATTGGCATACAGTATTAATTTTTTATTTAGGCACAAATGGCATTCCACATGAAACATGAAATCTTACAAATGAGTTTCAGTGATATCTAACATATTTTAATAGAGCAGGTTATATAAACATACCTCTGATATCTTCAGCGTGGTAGGCACATCTACAGAGCGATTGATTTTAACATAGTCCATGAGATGGAAGTTAAACTCAAATCGCTTGAGCAGCAGTGTCAGAATCTCTGGATGATTTATTCCAAATTCCTGGTCGATTGACATATAGTATGTATCATAATAAAAACATAATTATAATGACAGCAGTGATAATAATAATAATATTATTATTATTATTATTAGTAGTAGTTGTTCTACAAACAATATAACAATATACAGTAAATATAACGTAAACCAAGAATAACCTCGTAGGTCAGCGTCAAGCGATTTCTATAAAATACCATGACAGTATACAAATAGTGAAACAAAGAAGTCTCTATGTGAAGTTAATAGAAATTTAACTTACAAGAGTCGCGTCCTCTTTGGCATCACAGTTATCACAATACATCTGGTTATCTCCATTAAAATGGGTAGGAGTGAAAAATTGCCTGATACCATCCATCTGAAAAATAAATGAGGATCAGTGATCCCTGAAAGAAACTCTGGTACTGTCATGGTTCATAACATGATGCGTAGTGCCACAAAACGTAATACATAAATACATAAAAAATCTGAGAATTGTCATTACCACACTATAGACTTTACTATCTGTATCCATGGCAAGATGCAGATTCCAGAATGGACTGACTACATCAGTATGGCGGAGACATGTACGGTATCTGGTCCTGTGTCTTAACTGTCCAAGAAACATCTGAAGACACAAAAGAACAGAAAAATATAAATGATTATTACATATTTTCATTCATTTTAAAAGAGGAGACATGGTGGTGACATGCAGTGTTGCAATGCTGAATTGGAACGTGGTTGCACTCTATTTTAATGTGATGCGCACGTCGCTTAACACCTACACTACAGGTCACACAATGGACAATTGATATGCATCTTGGCTCATTCCTATGTTAATCCACCTGGTGTGAGTCGGGAGCCTTTGTAAACTTTGTTGAGGTGTGAATTTAAAGTTATTTTAAATCTATGCGTGTGCCTGCGCGTGCTCCTGGTCAAATAGGTTCCTGCACGGCGTGCAAGGCCGTCCCATGAGCAACGCAACCCTGGTGACATGTAGGCCTACAGCAAGTGGTCCTGTGTCTTAACTGTCCACGAAGCATTTGAAGAAGTGTACAAGTACATGAATATGTATACTGTACATGGAGGAGACAGTACAGTATGTCTGTGGTTAACATTAGAAGCTTACAGTACCTGTGATGCCTCAGGACTGGTCATGTTCAGGATCTTCTCCAAATACTCAGCGGCATCACGCTGTGCATACACTGGAAGTAGGGTGGTAAAACATAACATGTTTATTATTGCTTTTAGCTTATTAATGTGTATTTGAAGACTATTCGCTTATATAATATTGTGTCTCACACCTTCTTTAATTTCCATTTTCTGTGTGATTTCATATGTGTAAGACTGACGTGTCTTTAAGTCTTCAAACAGTGCATTAAGTTGAGCATCAATTTTCTCAGTCTTGGGATTTTCACAGCAGTGCCTATGGGAAGAAACCATATACTGGGTATAAGCAATCTGCTGTCAAATTATTGTTCACCAAAACCAGAAGTGGCAAATTGGTAGACATGATCAATTCAGTTACATTATAATGAAACTAAAATCTGTATTATGGTCTTTGCCAAACCTTTCTACAGCCTCTCTGAAGTCTTTGGTCATGAACAGAACCTGGAGAACGCTGTTTAGGTAACATGTTGATCCTTGATTCAGTAATCCATTGTATTTGCAGGCTGCAAGGGGGAATTCTATCACATACCATGACAGTTATCAGATATTAGGCTTTCAACGCTTGTAGATGAAATACAGTATATAACATAATGCTGTAGGTTATAGATTACCTGGAGAACTAAAGAAGCTCTTTATATATTTAAACACGGTGTTGTCACATGCTGCCTTTTGGACAGTACATTGTCTCTCCTGTCCCTTTACTCCTCCATGTTTCTGACTGTCATATGGTCTATCCTGTCCCTTTACTCCTCCATGTTTCTGACTGTCATATGGTCTATCCTGTCCCTTTACTCCTCCATGTTTCTGACTGTCATGTCTCTCCTGTCCCTTTACTCCTCCATGTTTCTGACTGTCATGTGGTCTCTCCTGTTCCTTTACTCCTCCATGTTTCTGACTGTCATGTGGTCTCTCCTGTTCCTTTACTCCTCCATGTTTCTGACTGTCATGTGGTCTCTCCTGTTCCTTTACTCCTCCATGTTTCTGACTGTCATGTGGTCTCTCCTGTTCCTTTACTCCTCCATGTTTCTGACTGTCATGTGGTCTCTCCTGTCCCTTTACTCCTCCAGGGTTCTGACTGTTGTGTGGTATCTCCTGACCACCATCTCGAAGTTCTTTAAGCTCTTTCTGCCCTCCTTTTCCTGCCATTCCTGCCTGTCCACCACCATGGTGCTCTTCTTCCCATCCCCTCTCTCTCTTTTCCCACCCTTCTGTGTGAACATGTTCATCCCCTCCTCCTTTTCTATGCTTGTCTTTGTTAACATCCATGTTTATGCTCCTATCCTTGTCTTGGGATTTGTCTGCTCTCACAACCTTATTATCCTCATGTCTTGAAACGGATTTTTGTCTAATTTCCTGGTCAGCATGTTGCAACTTCTGACAGTCTTCTTCAGCTTTTTCATGCTCTCCCTGACCACTGTCTTGATCACGAATATGTTCTGAAAAATGTAGAAAAACCTATAAGTTAAAACAACGTACCAATAGAGGCTTTTCACTGACCAGTGGTTATAATTCTGCTGGTCATACTTTTTTTTTTTTTTTTCTAATTCCATAACTTACTTTTCTCTTTCTTGTACATGAGAAGATATGCACTCCTGGACCTAGTGGAAGAAACATATATAATTTAGCAAAATACATTGTGGAGGCACTAGGGTGGCGCAGTGGTAAAGTACCTTCCCACCACGGCAGAGTCTAGGGGTTCGAATCCACCGTAGTGCATCCGGCTTTGTCGAGCGTCTATATGAACACAATTGGCCCGTGTTCGGGGAAAGGAAGACGATGCAGGGAGGGTGATAATTGCACATACTCTTACAGACTGGGGCTGTCAGCAGGGAGTGTTGGGCTGGAGGAGTAGGAAGGAGGCGCTGCGTCCTCCCAGTGGGCGCTCCTCACTGGCAGGAGGACATTCCTTGCAAACCTTCATTCTCACTTCTATAAGTAAGTAGGCTAATTAATAAACCTTGCCATTATCCCTCTTTCCTTCAGAATCATAAACAAGGGTGCACACTTGGTTTTTATATCTGACATAATAAACAAATGTAAAATGTATATATGCTGTACATTATTTTTCCATTCCCACAACAATATACAGGGAAAACTGGCATATTTTGTTACACTGTACAGAATTGTTGATAATTATTGATTGTTTACATCAGGCAAGGGGTGTGTGAAATCCTTTGTGCGAGCTTAAGGCCCTATGGCCCTATCCATAAGTTTCCTAGGGCATTATGGGTATCACTTCCTGTCGATTTGATCAGGTATCAGGGATCAAATTGACAGGAAGTGATGCGCATAATGCCCTAGGAAACTTGTGGATAATTGCCACTGCTATACCCGCGCCCGCTGCCCACTAGCCGTGATTTACTGCCCACTACCCGTGAATTAGGGATAAGGGAGCTGGCACTGTCTCATGCAGACTCCATTATTTGCGCATGGAGGTGTGCCCGTGGGCGTGTTGTTGCATTATCTCCAAAATTGCTATTTTGCCCACACACGTTTGGGGAAAGTGTATAGCGGAATCTAAGGGTGGATTCAGACTGGGTCCGATTGATTCGAACCGTTCCCTAGTACGATTGACCTCTCCCAGCTGGCCAGCATTCACATTGGCCAAGATTCTTCCGCACCCGAGTACACTTGACTTCATTCAACAGTAATGGTACTTGGACTATGGGGCTTTGGGAGATAGAGAATGTCATTCACAGAAGAAAAGTCACTTGTCAGAGTGTAGAGTGAATAATAAAGTTTGACTGTGTTCCTGACGTTGTCTTGAGTTATAATAACAACAGATCAACAATACACAACCAAAGCAGTGTGTGCGCTGGTCTTTGAAACCTTGAAAAGTAACGCCGTCTCTGTTCATATGATAGTGACGTCACGGACGCATCCTTGGTATTTTAGTAGTGACGTCACGGACTATAATAATAATAATAATAATAATGAATTGCATTTATATGGCGCCTTTCTAAGTACTCAAACTTACTCAAAGCGCTTTACAATGGTTCATTCATTCATACAGGGGGGGGGGAATTGGGAGGTGGAGCGGCGAACAGTCGACGCCAGCGTCCCCACTTTTCCCACATTCACACACCAATAGTGGCAAGCTAGCGCCGACCGAATCATTGGAGGCAATGTAGGGTTCAGTGTCTTGCCCAAGGACACTTCGACATGTGGACAGGAGGAGTTGGGATTCGAACCGCCGACCCACGGATCAATGGACGACCTGCTCTACCTCCTGAGCCACAGCCGCCCGACTAATCCTTGTTATATTTATCCTAGCGGCAGCATTCGCTACACATGTGTTTTTTGTTTATGTTTTTTCCACGGCTCGCGCTACTCAAACAGTAGCGGGATTATTATTTCTTGTCAACATTCAAGTAGAACTATAGAGAAGGTATAACCCAGCTAAAATAATGTGTAGTTATAAAAAATATATAAATGATATATGATTAGCAGTCCACTTCCTTCTCTTGGTACGGATGGATTCACATTGCAGCGTTCCGTTCCCGAGTGCGCAGCAATCGGACCCGAGACTACCTCCCCAGGCGGTCCCGGGTACGGTACGGTGATGCGTTACGGGGAACGGTACGCTACGTTCACACTATCACAACATCTGCCATGTGGTCCGGGGTGCGCACCCGGGACCATAGTCTGAATCCGCCCTTACCACCTGCTATGCCAAAGTGGTTTGGTAGAGCGCGCCTGTGGGAGACGGCCAGGGCACACAAAGGCACAACATTCAAAGGCTCTCTCTCTCCTAATTCTCAACAAATCTCTGTGATTCTAATTTTCCTATAATTAGCAGAAGGAAGAGTGTCAATTCCTTTTTTCAATTGTGTTTATATAAGATGATAGTCTATTCAAAGAAGACAATTTGTATGGCGCGCAATGCTCTCCAAATTACACACTTTTTATTCACAGTTTTATTCATCAATTACGCAGGAAATAATGAACTGATTGCAATAATATAACATTCTCTCTAATCAGTAGCATGTAGGTGATACTTATGTCTATCAAATATGGCAATCAAAGGCTAGAGCCTATGAAGTAAACGTCGTGCAACAATATGCATATAGAAAATAGCCGATCTACAAGCTCACAACCGCAACTACCATTATCTACAAGCAACTTGGCTTATAATAAGCTGACCTGGCAACACTGGCAGATAGGGAAAGAGCCACGAAAATTGCATTGGGGATAATTGTGCTGTCTTCTCTTAAAGGCAATGGCATCTGGCACGGTGATTGGTTTTATTAATGTAACGCCCAAACCACACCTATGCATAATGTAACGGGGTAGTGCAGGTGTTTTGCGGGTAAGGCAGGTGTCCCAAAATATCAACTTTTGCATGGGACCGCCCCTTGCGCACTCCTAAATCCTCAAATAGTGGGTTTAGCCAGTATGGACGATTATAGGGCCATAAATGTATTATACCTTTAAAAGGTGTAATATAATACATAATATATAATATAATATTCTATCTTATTTTATTTTTTATTTGATTGTTATCCACACTGTTGAGGAAGCTTGAAGTACAATAATTTCACTGCCTATAAGGCTGCTACCAGCTGTATTGTTTGTACATAAACACCTTGAATCTTGAACCTTTAAAATTATTAACTGAAGTTTACCTTTCCGTGAATGTCTGGAAGGGTTGTGGATCCATCTGTCAAAGACAAAGATAACATTAAATATTGGCACAATGGCATAAAAATGGCACAGACAGTATGTATAGTAACATAGGATAGTTATCCCCGCCAGACAGGAACGGCAGAAAGCAAAGGATTACCGTTTTGCACAAAATGTCACAAATCATTGCACGCACACTCCCAGTAGGCCAAGAAAGAACCGTCACCCCAACTGTTTCAAATCGGCCTCATCGTGAAGCTATACAGATTACAGTGGAGCTTACAGGTTGTAACACAGCCCTGGGTAGGCAACCCGCTCAGAGGTGTGCACCTTTCTAGTTGGTACTGACTGTGGAGGTGATTTCTCTTACCAGTGTGACACGTGTATCCTCAAACTTGTACCATCTGTCATCGTCTTGGGACTTGATTGTAGCAGTCCAATATCCACAACTTGGTATACTACCATGATGGTCTACAACTGCATGTAGTTCATAAGTCTGATTCTGATCAGAAATATATATATAAAACACAGAAAATCACATTATGAAAAATAATTTAATTAACAGCGATTGCCTGAATGTAATACTGACAGTTATGAGGTAGTTGACACATACCTCTGCTATTTGAAGTTTGAGAGGAACATCCACACTGCGGTTTAATTGTTTGTATCGATAGTGAAATTTGTCATACTCAAATCGATTTAGCAGTAGAGTCAGAATCTCTGGATGATCCATTATCCCAGTTTGCTGGTTGACATAATATACAGGAATTTACAGTCAGAATATGGTTAGAATCTATGACTATTGTCATAATGGTGATGATGAATTTAACAATTATTATTATTATTATTATTATTAGTAGTAGTAGTAGTAGTAGTAGTAATAGTAAGTAGTCATAGTAGGAGAATCAATAATAATATGCATAGTGTTTTGGAATGTTTCAAAGGAGAAGTGCAAAGTGCTTAACTGAAAGAAATGCTAAATGTACAATAAGATCATTAATAAAAAATCTAATCATGTGGATCTTGGAATCCACATAGGGATGGCTCCAGTGTGGATCTCAGATTTCATGTGACCAGCCTGTGACGTACTGTAAATCATCTATGACGTCAGTTATCTGACATACTGTATTTATGATGTATGACTGATGATTCATCCCGATCAGAGCCCATTTGACTTACATACATTATAAATTCAAATATTAAATATTTCAAAAAGTATAAAACAAATGTGAAAAAATATTAGTCAAGGATGGTACTTCTGTGACCTATTGACAGCGTGCATAAAACAGGTTAGCTCCGGACACACACACAGACAGACAGACAGGTTATGGCCATATAAAATCAGAATATTCTCTGATAACATATTAGAAACTTTTTTCTTCATAACTTACATTAGTTTTGTCTCCTTTGCCACCATAGTGACAGTCTTTTTGGTTATGTCCACTGGTTTTGGTTCTTCCGAGTGACTCAATACCATCCACCTGAAATCGTATCATTGATTACTGTAATAAACTAGGTGTACTCACAAAATATTTAATATAAAATTATATATGCTGATATCAAGACACAACACTTTCTAGATGAATGTGCTACAGTACATCAGAGAAGTGTCATTACCACACTATAGACTTCATTATTTGTATCCATGTCAAGAGACAGATGCCAGAATGGACTGACTTCATCTGTCTGGTGGAGACATGTAGGCCCGCAGCATGTGGTCCTGTGTCTTAACTGTCCACCAAACATCTGAAGACACAAGTTTACAAGTACATGAATATGTTTACTGTACAATACATGGAGGAGACAGTATGTCGTGATTAACATGAGAAGGCTACAGTACCTGTGATGCCTCAGGACTGGTCATGTTCAGGATCTTCTCCAAATACTCAGCAGCGTAATGCCCTTCAAATTCTGGAAGTAGGGTGGTAAAATATAACATATTTATTTCACAGTAATTAACATGTTCAGAGCAGGTAATGTACTACTAATATATTATCATCGTCTCTTACGTTTAAAACCCAATTTCCATTTCACATCATATGAAGAAGCGTTATGGTTCTTTAAGGCATGAAACACTTTATCAAGCTCAGCATCAATATTCTTAGTGTTGTTGGGATTTTCACTGCAGAACCTATAGGACAAAATTATATACTGGGCATGAGCAATCTGGTATATTTGTGTATTTTGTTAAATAACAACAACTACAATGAAGTAGTTGTTAAAGAATAGATCATTGTGATTACTCCAATAGCATAACAGACCTTCTCACAGTCTCTCTGAAGTCTTTATTCATGAATAGAACCTGGAGCACACTGTTTAAGGAACAATTCCATCCTTGATATTCCAAACCATAATACTTGGGGACTGAAAGAGAGAGATATTAAATTATGTACCAACACTGTTTAGACAATTAGACTTCTAATAACGACAATAATAATAATAAATATGATAACAATAACAATAACAATAATATTTTAAACCTGTTACACTGTGCTTTACAAAATTGGAACAGTAAATTTAAAATGAAGAGAAATCACACAATTTAAAATAGCAAGGTAACAGAGTTGTAGCAGATAAAAAGAACTAAAGCAAAGTATAACAAGTATGTAAAACTAGAGATATTAAAAATATAATGTAGCATAGATAATGAGATTTACAGAAAGGCTTTTCTGAACAGGTGTGTTTTTAAAAGTGATTTAAAAGACGATACAGAATCAGTTCGTTGGATAGCCTCAGGTAGGGCATTCCAGTGTCTAGGAGCTTGGACAGCAAAAGCCTGATCACCCTTAGTTGCTAGGCGTGACCTTTAGGAGAGCCCCACCTGAGGACCTCAGGCTGCGGAGAGGCTCATGGGGAAACATAAGCTCAACAATATATTGGGGTGCAAGACCCTTTTGGGCTTTAACAGTTAGTAAAAGAAATAAACAATAGGGTGAAGAGATGCCAGGATGGGAGTTGTATGAGTATGTTTTCAGAACCCTGGCAGCAGTATTTTTGCACTGGTTGCAACGGGAAATTGATTTATGGCTTAGAAGATTGCAGGAGGAGAAATGTATGGTAAACTAGTACTAAGGAGATTTTTTGTTGGAACAGGATTCAATTGACAGGTAGATTTCATTGATACTGTAGATAGTTGTTTCTAGTGTTCACTAGGTGACAGGTTCAAAATGACTAAATTAGTCTGAAATAATTTCAATGTTTGATGTTATAATCCCCAACGGATGGAATTAGTGAATTAATCTATTACCTTGAACAATGTCCTAGGGTTATAGCTATTTTTAGAGACAATACTTTGATTGCGCATTGATATTCGGCATGAGGCAGGTTGGCAGATGTACCTGTCTGTGAAGAATTTGCTTCCAGAGGGGAGTTGCTCTTTGCTGTTGTTTGCTTGGAAGCATCTTTCTTTTTGTCACCTCCATCTTTTTTCCACTCCTCCATTCCTCTGTTTCCTTCATTTCTCTTAACACCTATGTTTCCCTTAACATCTAGACATGACAACTCTACATAGTCAGTCTGTGAATATTTCTGATCAGTATATTGTAAGTTCTGCCTATGAATTCCTGCTGTTTCATGCTCTCTCTGTCCATGGTCCTGAATACGTTCTCTTTTAGAAACCCTGTTCTGACTGTCCTGACTCTTACAGAGTCCACTTTGTCCTGACAAATGGCTTCCTATCATTTGTGCGACTCTCTCCGCTTGATATGGAACACTGGACACTGCTCTGTCTGCAGTGTATTTGTTCTTTGCACCATTATGTTTTTCTGTGGAATCAAGTCCATCATTATCATTACCCTCCTCTGGTGCATTTCTATTCCTTTCTCTACAAATGCTACTACGGTCTTCAGAAGAGGACTTTAGGTTGACTTCATGAACTGAAGTATCTGGTCCATGTGCTAGAAAATAGAAGCAAAACAGACACAAAGAAAATGTAGGCAAAGCACCAAGAGATTCTCTACTTCAATGAAAAAAAGCAGCTGTCTCACCATTGTAGCATAAAATCATAAAAGATATCGCCAAGCATATGCCAGCCAAGGACTTACTTTTCTCCTTTCGGTAGATAAGGAGATGAGGGCTGCTGGATCTGTTGGAAAAAAACATGTATTAAATGTATAATTATTTATTTATTACATTGAATCAAAAGGTTTGAAAATAAAGGATCAAAACACATTAAAATGATCAGATTAAGTTTACTTTTCTGTGAATGCCTGAAATGGCTGCAAATCCACCTATCAAAGAAAACAAAATCAGTGTAGGAAATTACTGACAATGAATGACACAATGGCACAGAAACACCAGTATGTAATATGGTGTTGTTGCTACTATATTTAATCAATGTGAAGGCGCTTTCTCTTACCAGTGTTACCGTTCTGTCCTGAAACTTATACCATCTGCCATCGTCCTGGGACTTGATTGTAGCAGTGTAACCTCCACTTTGCACTCCCCCATAATGCTCTACAACTGCATGTAGTTCATATGTCTGACCCTGATCAGGGATATCAAAAACACAGAAAATCACAGTGAAGTCAAATATGTGAAGAGACATCAAGAAAGAAAAATAACAGTTATGAGGTAGTTGACTCATACCTCTGCTATTTGAAGGGTGAGGGGCGCATCCACACGGTGGTTTATTTGGTCGAATCGATAGAGAAAATCTTCATACTCAGATCGTTTGAGCAGCAGTGTCAGAATCTCTGGATGATCCATTATCCCAGTTTGCTGGTTGACATATATACAGGAATAATAGTCAGAATATAGTTAGAAGCTATGATTATCATAATGGTGTTGAATGTAATTAGGATTATTAATAGTAGTAGTAGTAGTAGTAGTAATAGAAGTAGATGGAGCTAAGTGAATGGGAGCTAAAACTCTTGGCACTATGGTTTATAGGTTTAGTACATTACATTACATTACATTACAGTCATTTAGCAGACGCTTTTATCCAAAGCGACTTACAATAAGTGTATTCAACATAGGTAGGGAACGAAAACTACTAATCACCAGAAGTCTTTAGTGCATTATCTGCAAAAACAAGCAACCAAGAGTATACCTAGCGCTAAGGTAAAAGTGCAATATATCAGCTACCTATTTCCTTAAACAGATGAGACAAAATAGCTAAATCAAATGAGCATGAGCTAAAACAAATAAGTGAATCGACTAAACAAGATCCAATAAACAATCCAATAATCCAATAAACAATATAGCAATAGAAAACAACCGTTCGTACAACTAGTTAACAACAAGTAGGTCAGTTAGTACAATGTTCATGTTTACAAGTACTGACAAGTCTATCTTAAGGTCAAAGGACTGTGTACATTCTTAAAAGGATAGGTACTTTCTAAGGAGTCTTTGCATTATCATTTATGTGGAACAGAATGAATACCTTCAGAAGCTATCTAATGGTCATTAGACTGCAATTCATGAGAAATGTTATGACCATACACATTTTATGACATCGCCTCAATGTAAATCTATTATAAATGTTTTGTTTGTTTGTTTGTCTGTTAGTTTTTTCAGAACTTACAGTAGTTGTATCTCTTATGACACGACATTGATGACAGTACATCTGGTGATGCCCACGGAATTTGGAATGCTTGAAAAATGACTTCATTCCATTCAACTGAAAAGTATGTAATTATCAGACATAAATCGGTTAATATTATTATTTATGAAATGATATGTAGACATGTCACAAAAAGAATTGTGTTGAATCAGAGAATTGTCATTACCACACTATAGACTTCAGTATCTGTATCCATGACAAGAGGCAGATTCCAGAATGGATCAACTTCATCAATATGGTGGTGACATCTACTGTATGTGGTCCTGTGTCTTAACTGTCCACGAAACATCTGAAGACACACACAAGTGTACATGTAAATGTATACATGATATACATTTGTCTGTGATTAATATAAGAAGCGTACAGTACCTGTGATGCCTCAGGACTGGTCATGTTCAGGATCTTTTCCAAATACTTAGCAGCATCACGCTCTATATGTGCTGGAAGTAGGATGATAAAACATAAAACATTTATTTTAGTCAAGATTAACATTCAGAGGTAATTTACTAATAAAATCTCATGTCTCTATACCTCCACCACCCAAATTTGATTTCACAGCATATGGATCAGCTGTATTTTTCTTCAAGTCTTCAAACAGCTTATTAAGTTGAGCATCAGTGTTCTTAGTCTTGGGATTTATACTGCAGAACCTATAAGAGGAAATCATATACTTGGCATGAGCAGTCTGGTATATTTGTGTACATGTAACTAACAACTACAATGAACGTATGGAGATTATCATTACACCAATAGTATAGTATAACAGACCTTCCTACAGCCTCTCTGAAGTCTTTATTCATGAAGAGAATCTGGAGCACACTGTTTAAGGAACAGTTGGTTGGTGCTTGTCTTTCCAAACCATAATACTTGGGGACTGTAAGAGAGACATTTGAAATTATGTACCAACACAGATGTTACAATTTGATTTCTGATACAGTAAGTAACAGTATGTCATAGTTTACAGCTAACCTTGGGTTTTTGAAAGGCGCTATATTATTATTATTATTATTATTAACCTGGAGAGTCACCAGAGTTGGCAGGTGCACCTGTCTGTGAAGAATTTGTTTCCAGAGGACAGTTGCTCTTTGCTGTTGTTTGCTTGGAAGCCTCTTTCTTTTTGTCACCAACTTCATCTTTCCTCCACCCTTTCATGTTCTGACTGTCCTGACTCTTATGGAGGTCACTGTGTACTGACAAATTGCTTCCTTTCCTTGTGTGGACTCTCTCCTCTTGATATGAAACACTGGACACTTCTCTGTCTCCAATGGAATCAAGCCCTGCATTATAATTACCCTCCTCTGGTGCATCACTTTCTCTAAAGATGTCGCTACGGTCTTCAGAAGAAGAAGTATCTGGTTCATGTGCTAGAAAATAGAAGCAAAACAGACACAAAATTGAGGCAAAGCACCAAGAGATATTCTACCATGAAAAAAAGCCGTCTCATCCTAAACAAAGATATCACCAGGCATATGCAGCATATGAGGACTTACTTTTCTCTTTCTGGTAGATAAGGAGATGAGGACTGTTGGAAGAAACATGCATCAAATGGGAGTTGAGTATACCGTGTGTGTGTATACAATATATATATATACATATATATATATATATATATATATATATATATATATATATATATATATATATATATATATATGAAAAGAAATAAACCTTCCCTCTGCTTCTCTTAGGAAGGAACCGCACACTCCCAATGATGATGGACTCAGTTAATGCTTCATTTTTAGGCTTTATTTAGCACGACGCGTTTCGCCGTGTTGGCTTCATCAGGTGCTATATACACAGGCAGTGACTGATCACTCTAATTTATAGTGACATCCCCCCGTGACAACAGATACTCCGCCCACCTGTGTGGCTACTCAGTCACTTGTTTATACAATGTATCAAAATGTATCAAAAGTGGGCAGGTACAAAAGCAGAAAAAAAGGTGACAGACAATAATAAAATGCAATGTAGAGAGATTATATCTATGTGTATACACACATACATACACTCACACCTACTGTGTGCATGTATATATCCACATACTAAATGCATATATATACACATATGATGCAACATGACACAGAACCACCTTGATAATATGTATATAAATGGTAAATCCTCTAATCTAACAGCAGTACATTTACTGACAGTGAATAGAGTTTTCTTTATATTTCTCTCTCATTGACCTCTATACAACATAGTACACCATACACAGCTCAGTGAAATTTGGAGTAGGCCAAGCAAGACTAAATAGGCTGCAGCCTATGTAAAGTAACACAACTAATTGTGATACTTAAACATATGTGGCAATTTAGAGAGTACAAGAAGTTTACAAAAAGGAACTTAAATCCAGGCTTTCATTCAAGCCATGTGGTTCCATTGAGTTCAATGTGAAGATCCAGTATGTTTCCCTTTGTAATAAAAGTTTTTTGTGGTCACCACCTCGAGGAGGTAGAGTGACCTTTTCGATGCCAATAAATTTGAGTGTGGCTGCAGAGCCATGGGCCCTCTCCCTATAGTGCCTTGCTATGGCGTACTCCATATTGCCATTTCTTATGGCTGCCTTGTGTTCAGCTATACGTATCTTTAAGTTGCGTTTAGTTTGACCAATATAAACCATACCACAGGGACATTTCAACATGTAAATCACATGGGTGGTGTTACAGTTGATGAAATGTTTAATTTTGTATTCCTGTCCTGTGTGTGGGTGATAAAAGACCTTAGTGGTTGAAGTGTTAGAGCAATGTGTGCATCTCCCACACGGGTGGTTACCGCATAGTTCCTCTCTTAGCCAATTAGAACTAGAACTAGGTGATCTATATAGTGATGTGACGACAGAGTCTCTGAGGTTCTTTCCTCTTGTGAAGCAAAACCTTGGTGGTGACAACGACATGTTTTTCAAATTAGGATCACATTTAAGCAGATTCCAATGTTTGTTAATGATGTTCTTAATAGTTTGGGATGAAGTGTTGTACTCGGAAACGAAAGTGACTCTGTTCCCCACAACATCTTTATGTGAGGGATCTAAGAGGGACTCTCTTTGTACAGTTCTAATTTTGTTCATTGCTGTGCGTATCACAGGTTCTTTGTAACCACGGTCTCTGGGCCACTGGGAATCCCAGTTTATTCAGGACAAGACTGCCTCCCCCCTTTTAGACAAGGTGATTTTTTGGAAGCGATATATTGATGACATTTTGATGGTATTTGTTGGTTCGGAAGATGAACTGGTTGAATTCAGGCATTACATCAACAACACACATCCCACTCTGAAATTCTCAATAGAGTTCAGTAAAAAACAGATTGATTTCTTAGATTTACGTATATCTGTGGGTGATGATGGACACCTTAACACCACGATTTTCCGTAAACCTACTGACAGAAACAGCATTTTACATGCAAATAGCCATCATCCCAAACGTCTTATTGAGAACATCCCATATGGACAGTTCCTGCGTCTTAAACGCATCTGCAATAACCCTGCAGACTATGATGTGAAGGCAGAGGACATGCATGACAGATTCAGAGACCGTGGTTACAAAGAACCTGTGATACGCACAGCAATGAACAAAATTAGAACTGTACAAAGAGAGTCCCTCTTAGATCCCTCACATAAAGATGTTGTGGGGAACAGAGTCACTTTCGTTTCCGAGTACAACACTTCATCCCAAACTATTAAGAACATCATTAACAAACATTGGAATCTGCTTAAATGTGATCCTAATTTGAAAAACATGTCGTTGTCACCACCAAGGTTTTGCTTCACAAGAGGAAAGAACCTCAGAGACTCTGTCGTCACATCACTATATAGATCACCTAGTTCTAGTTCTAATTGGCTAAGAGAGGAACTATGCGGTAACCACCCGTGTGGGAGATGCACACATTGCTCTAACACTTCAACCACTAAGGTCTTTTATCACCCACACACAGGACAGGAATACAAAATTAAACATTTCATCAACTGTAACACCACCCATGTGATTTACATGTTGAAATGTCCCTGTGGTATGGTTTATATTGGTCAAACTAAACGCAACTTAAAGATACGTATAGCTGAACACAAGGCAGCCATAAGAAATGGCAATATGGAGTACGCCATAGCAAGGCACTATAGGGAGAGGGCCCATGGCTCTGCAGCCACACTCAAATTTATTGGCATCGAAAAGGTCACTCTACCTCCTCGAGGTGGTGACCACAAAAAACTTTTATTACAAAGGGAAACATACTGGATCTTCACATTGAACTCAATGGAACCACATGGCTTGAATGAAAGCCTGGATTTAAGTTCCTTTTTGTAAACTTCTTGTACTCTCTAAATTGCCACATATGTTTAAGTATCACAATTAGTTGTGTTACTTTACATAGGCTGCAGCCTATTTAGTCTTGCTTGGCCTACTCCAAATTTCACTGAGCTGTGTATGGTGTACTATGTTGTATAGAGGTCAATGAGAGAGAAATATAAAGAAAACTCTATTCACTGTCAGTAAATGTACTGCTGTTAGATTAGAGGATTTACCATTTATATACATATTATCAAGGTGGTTCTGTGTCATGTTGCATCATATGTGTATATATATGCATTTAGTATGTGGATATATACATGCACACAGTAGGTGTGAGTGTATGTATGTGTGTATACACATAGATATAATCTCTCTACATTGCATTTTATTATTGTCTGTCACCTTTTTTTCTGCTTTTGTACCTGCCCACTTTTGATACATTTTGATACATTGTATAAACAAGTGACTGAGTAGCCACACAGGTGGGCGGAGTATCTGTTGTCACGGGGGGATGTCACTATAAATTAGAGTGATCAGTCACTGCCTGTGTATATAGCACCTGATGAAGCCAACACGGCGAAACGCGTCGTGCTAAATAAAGCCTAAAAATGAAGCATTAACTGAGTCCATCATCATTGGGAGTGTGCGGTTCCTTCCTAAGAGAAGCAGAGGGAAGGTTTATTTCTTTTCATATGCATCCTCTTGCCAAACCAGCACCTCCACCCTGGATGTGCACGAGAGCTAACTGTTATATATATATATATATATATATATATATATATATATATATATATATATATATACTGCACACACACACACACGCACACACACACACACACACACACACACACACACACACACACACACACACACACACACACACACAAGCTACTATGAGCATCAAGCCTCAAGTGAGAATTTAAAATAAGGAGATGAAGTTTACTTTTCCATGACTGCTGGGAATGGCTGCGGATCCACCTGTCAAATAAAGCAATAACATTAAATCAGTGTATGAAAAGACTGACAATGAATAACATAATGGCATAGAAGCATCAGTATGTAATAAGAGTGTTGTTGGTACTAGTATGTTCTACCAATGTGACAGTGATTTCTCTTACCACGGTGACAACAAGTTTGTCCTTAAACTTATACCATCTGCCATCATCCTGAGTCTTGATTGTAGCAGAGAAACCTCCATCTGTCAGACCTGCATGATGCTCTACAACTGCATGTAGTTCATATGTCTGCTCCTGATCAGAAATATAAAAACTATAATAATCACAGAAAATCACACTAAAGGAAAAGTTTTAAAGTAGCGGACATCAACACATTTTAAGAATAACAGTTATGAGGAAGTTGACACATACCTCTATCTGAAGGGTGCGAGGCACCCACACACAGGGTTTTATTTGATCATATTGCTTGTGATTGTCTTCATACTCAAATCGGTTGAGCAGCAGTGTCAGATTCTCTGGATGATCTATTATCCCAGTTTGCTGGTTGATGCAGTATAGTATACAGAATACAGTATAGGAATATAGTTAGAATATGTTTAGAAACTATGATGATCATAATGGATTATTATTATTATTAGTAGTAGTAATAGTAGTAGTAGTAGTAGTAGTATTTGTATTAGTAGTAATAATAGTAGTAGTAATAGTAAAGGTACTAGTAATAGTTGGAGTGATACTATAGTGGCAGTAATCATGTGCATAGTGTTAGAGCTAGTTTATTATATTATCATTATACTGTAATTAAAAAAGATTAAATGTGACCACATACAAATAGTATGACAAAGCCTCTATGTACAGTAAGTATATTAGAGTCTTAATTCTTCATAACTTACAGTAGTTGCGTCTACTTTGGCACAACAGGGATCACAGTACATTTGTCCATTGAGTTTGGTACATCTGAATAATGACTTGATACCATCCATCTGAAAAGTATCATTGCGCGATTCATGACATAAACTCAATTAATTTCGTTAAATTATACAATTATGTAGACATGTCACAACATTTTTAATTGTGCTAAATCAGATAATTGTCTTTACCACATTATAGACATCAGTATCTGTATCCATGACATCAAGAGGCAGATTCCAGAATGCATTGACTTCATCAGTCTGGTGGTGACATGTGCCACATGTGGTCCTGTGTCTTAGAAGTCCCACTCCACAAAACATCTGAAGACACAAGCGTATGTCAATATTTTAAACAGATTGTCCATGATGAGGAGACAGTCTGTGATTAACATTAGAAGTCTACAGTACCTGTGATGCCTCAGGACTGGTCAAGTTCAGGATCTCCTCCAAACACCATGCAGCATGATGCTGTCCATACACTGGAAGTGGGGTGGTCAAACATAACACATTTATTTCACAACAGTTGATTAACAGGTAGGCCTAATTTACAAATATAATATCATGTCTCTTACCCCCTAAAGGCAATTTCCTTTTCACAGCATATGAATCGCCTGGATCTTTCTTTAAGTCATCAAACACTTTATTAAGCTGAGCATCAATATAATCAGTGTTGGGATTTTCACTGCAGTACCTACACACAGTATAGAAGACATTATTACTGGGTCTAAGACAACTTTTATTATGTATGTATGTCCATTTACTTCCTATTGACAAATGTAATTAATAAATCATTGATACATTGAGTGAGTACTATAATTATGATGAATCCAAAAGTGGAACAAACCTTTTCACAGCCTCTCTGAAGTCTTTGTTCAAGAACAGAACCTGGAGCACACCGTTTAAAGAATTTACTCCCTGATTCTTCAAGCCATTGTACCTGCAGGCTGTGATGGGGACACGTAGCTTAATAGCCACTACATTAGCCTTGGATCAAGGCTAAGCCTACAGTATGTAACACTAACAGTATCCTTACTTTAGATCAAGACTTCGTAGATGTATTTTATCGTGTCTGACTTTTACTTTCGTATCTACCAGAGTCTTAGCGACCCCCCCCCCCCAGTTTACCCTGGAATTTCACCAGTAAAGCCTGTATTTCTCCGAACATACAAATGCTAACTAGGTGTACGGCGTGGTTGTGCATTGTATTAGTCTATGTTTTTCAATTAAGAAGTGTTTTAATCCCGTCTATGGCCGAATGCCATTTCCCCCCCTCGTTTATTTCCTGTTTACATTGAGTGTGATTCCGTCTTACACCAGATGCGCCCCGTCACTACCGCCAGAATCGGCCACAGACGAGATTAAAACACTTCTTTATTGACAAATATGGACTGATACATTGCAGCACAAACACGCCGTACACCTAGTTAACATTTGGGGCAAGCGGATAAGCACCTTATATTTTGCATTTGTACATAGAAATACAGGCTTTACTGGTGAAATTCCAGGGCAAACTGGGGGGGGGGTCTGATGGGGGGAGTCGCTAAGACTCTCGTAGATATAAAAATGTCAAAATCGATCAAATACATATACGATAGTCTTGATCTAAGGCTAATGTAACAGCACAGAATAACAATTTTAGTAGACAGATTTATTATGTCAGGTTAACATGCTTCAGCTACTGTAGCTTACCTGGAGAGTTGTCAGAGTGTAGACCAGACCCATCTTTACTTCGTTGATACATTGTAGCCCTACTTAATTAATTCAAATGTCTTACTTGCACCATAATAAGTACAAACGATCCATAAAGACTTAAGCGGAGTCCAACAACTGCATTGTAGTTGTTAAATAAGAAACAGTTTCAGCCAGCAGCCAGCAAGATGCCGCTGCGTCCTGGAGGCGAGGTCAGACAACAAGTGAAGAAATTGAACTAAGTTTCGGTCTTTGATTGTGATTTGCTGTCGCGTCATGAAAACACGTGTCCTAATAGTCCAGTTTCATTTTCAGTTGTTAACCCAGCGCCAATTGCAGTTTCCAGTGAGGACGTCGTTCTGGGAGAGGTTTAACAAGATGCTGGATAATTTGTTCATGTCCAAAAACGACACACATAGAATGAAAACCAATACATCTTAAAATGAAGGACTTGTTTTCATCAAACAACACTCTAATTAGCCGAATACAAGACAGATGGGCACCATATTTTTGGGATGACTGGGCACCTGTCCTGGACGAGTGAGCACCGGGACAACTGGGCACCAAAACCATCTGGCCACTAGGCTAGGGAGGGAGTAGGGACATGTGGGCACCTGGACGAGTGGGCACTTAGGGGTGGATATAACTGGGCACCTGGACGAGTGGGCAGCTGGAGGGGTGGGCACCAGGACAACTGTGCACCAAAAACCATGTGGGCACCTGGACGAGTGGGCAGTTAGGGGTGGAGAGGTGGGCACCTGGACGAGTGGGTACCTACCTGGAGATGGGCACCAGGACAACTGGGCACCAATTCGTCCCCAAGTGTTTTTTAACTTTACATAGCATGCTGCTTTGTTTTTGGTAAGTGATATAGGTCAAAAGTACAATATAAGAGTTTATTTGCAAAAATAGTACTGACATTGATCATTTGACAATTTGTTGGTATGCTTCATTCTTTTTGGTATTTTACAATTTTCTCAATTTGTTCTATTTTTTAACAGTACTTCTATGTTGACAAATACACTCTTATATTGTACTTTGAAACTCTGTTATAAATAACTTTTGACCTCAGCACTATTTTGGCAAATAAACTGTGTTTGGGGGTTTAAAGAACAGTTTGTTAAATATCACTTACCAACAACAAAGCATGCTATGTAAAGTTAAAAAACACTTGTGGACACGAATCCTAATTCAGGTGCCCACATGTCCCTAGTGCCCAGATGGTTTTGGTGTCCAGTTGTCCTGGTGCCCAACTCTTTAGGTGCCCACTCATCCAGGGGTGGCCAGTTATCTCCACCCCTAAGTGCCCACTCATCCAGGTGCCCACATGTCCCTAGTGCCCAGATGTTTTTTGTGCCCAGTTGTCCTGGTGCCCACCTCTCCAGGTGCCCACTCGTCCAGGTGCCCAGTTATCTCCACCCCTAAGTGCCCACTCGTCCAGCTGCCGACACGTCCCTAGTGCCCAGTTGGTTTTGGTGCCCAGTTGTCCCTAGTGCCCAGATGGTTTTGGTGCCCACCTGTCCTGTTACCAATTAGGAATAGTCCCACATTTGGACCTATGTAGTAGGCTAAATAGGTGGAGGCTGATTTATTTAATCATTGCATAGCCTATCAACAGCATAGCTGTCTTATAACTGGCAAGTGGTAACATAATATTTCATTTAGTATTTCTATTCTCTAAAAATGTTGTGCAATAAAGTGTCCTTTAGTCAAGTATGCTAACAATAATTAAACAAATCCTTTATTGCTATTTATGCTTTTATGGATCATATTAATACCTTATCGTTCTCTCTCATATAAAGTATGTTTGTCACAACCTGGCCTTCGGATGGGTAGAGACAGATGGCCAGTAAAGGATGTCTGGGCATAGGCCTACTGCCAAAGGGACATGGATGGGAGGTTTGGGTTACTGAGCTAAGATGAAAGGTTGATCTGTGTTCAGATTACCTATTTTTTACAAGTGCCTCATGGCCTTAATATGCTGATGTAAGATATATAATCAAATACTAATTTTAACAAAACATGCTGCTCAAGACCCAGAGCTGCTTACCAGTGCTGCCTGGTCTCTCTTTCAGCTACTCTTCATTTGCTCTTCTATGTTGCACTCAGTCTCTCCCCTGAATCCAATCAGATTGTGTGTGTGTGTGTGTGTGTGTGTGTGTGTGTGTGTGTGTGTGTGTGTGTGTGTGTGTGTGTGTGTGTGTGTGTGTGTGTGTGTGTGTGTGTGTGTGTGTGTGTGCGTGCGTGCGTGCGTGCGTGCGTGCGTGCGTGCGTGCGTGCGTGCGTGCGTGTGTGTGTTATTCATTTAACTAAGACATATACCGAATGGACGCTTAAATTAACAATGAGGATTATTTATTTATTTATTATTGTGTTATGTACTGATTTACATATCCTATTTGTACGTGGTGCTTCCACTGTTCATTTGTAGAAAATGTTAGCAATTGTGAAAAAGCCAGTAAATTACATTACAGACTGGAACGTTCTTGGAACAGCCTACAGAAGAATAAAGGCTTGCATTCCACCATAAACCATAACCAAAGATTCCGATAAATGTTTGAAGGCCATAAAGATTATGGCATGCTGCTTTCCCCTAAGTCATGTGGCTTCTTGTAAATGGCAGGAGAGAGACTGAAAGTGAAATGTTGAAACATGATAACAAATCCAGTTGCAGTGACACAGCATATTATCTTCCATCCAACAGGTACCAGGTCCTGGAGTCTGGATCTGATTTACATTTTATCTACATGTTGTAAATAAAATGTACAACTTTCTGTGAGTTGAGTATGTTCCCATTGTTCTGAAATGCCTCAGGGACACATGACCACACCCCCTGAAATACCCATCTCCTTTGTGTAACTTTTAACTATACTCTCCTATAAGTGTAATTTACTTGCCAAGGTTCTCTTATCAACCTATATTCCAAAGTCCTGAGAGAATTGATACTCAGGATTTCACAGAGTCGTGGTGATGGTCGGCACAATCATGACCAGACTTAATCTTTTGGTATATTTTGTATTTTAACTTGCCTTTCATATTTGTGTGTCACAGTTAATCTGAATGAATGCACATGTTTTACCCAATTCAAAAAGTTTTCACACCCTTTAATTTGAGCCTTAAGGTTTGAATTAGTATTACATTTTCTTGTAATTTGCAATACTGTATGTTCATGAAATATAGCCTATTTGTGTTGATATTAGAAAGTCTCAGGATAACAGACCAATATTTTCTCTTGATTTCAGATCTTTTCTTGTTTTATGGCATGGATAGAGGTCAGGGGCGATAACACTCAAGTGAAACTGATTTTTCTGCATCCATGACGAAATGAAAGTAAAAGTTGCAAGCAACCATGGTAAACTAGGCTGGGCCTGAGTCTATGGAAACAGTGTGAAAGTCATTTCAAGATGGGTCAACAACGGTAAGGTTCACTTTTTGCCTTTAGGGTTGTGCTAAATCAATTAAAATTGTACCTCATCTGACAGCAAAACATTTCTCAATGTAAATTTGTCATACAGACCTGGAAAGAATTTGATATGATATGATCTATTGTGGTCTTTCTTTCTTCCCCTACACACAGCAAGAAGGCACGTAATCAGAAAGGCAACAGGCACAAGAAGGCGTGTGATCAGAAAGGCAACAGCCGCAAGAACACACGTTCAAAATCTACAACCAATGGACCAAACTCAACCAAAGAGCCAACTTCTGACAAAGAAGGTATGATCCAACAAACTGCACAGACTGCACAACCTTGTCTTCATATCTACAGTATGCTACGGTCCTGTAATGCAGTGGTTCTCAACCTGTGGGTTACCCCCCCAGTTAGGGGGGGGTAAATATTATTATTTTGGGGGGTCGCGGCCTGAAAAGGTTGAGAACCACTGCTGTAATGCCTGTCTTGTGTTCACTTTTAGAATCTCCGTCAAAGGCACAGACTCAGACCACTGTTTTCCATGGCTTGTATAATCAGGGAGCCACCTGTTACCTGAACTCTGTTCTACAAATCCTCTTCATGACGACTGAGTTCAAAGAAAGGTTTGATCAGGATATATGTACATAACACAAAATTACCAATTCATATTTGAACTAGAGCCCGACTGATTGATCATTATTTGACTTTTTCTTGGTGAAAATGTTCAAAAGTTTTCAAAAGATTTATTTATTTATTGAAACTGGTGTTTCAATAAAATAAATTCTACTTAAATGTTCTCAAATCAAGTTTTTCCAAATTGATTAGAAAGTGTTTTGACAAAATAAAATATCAATCAAAAATCAGACTCAAGATTCTGCCATCATCGGTCGGGCTCTAATTTGAACAAAATGCTTTGCAGAATGGTCAATGTTTCTATTGGATGGTTCTTTTCCCACACAGGTTAGATGCGGAAAATCATCATGACCGTCACCTGCTAAATTTATTTGAAAATCTGGAAAAAGGAACCGGCAGAACAAATGCTATCACTGCAACGTTTGGGATTCAAAACGGTATGTTGATCAATCAGTGATAACAGCAAAAGAGCAGAGACCATTGCCATTAGGCTACCTAGAAACTTGTATTTCACTTTAAGCCTAGTCAAGTTGAATAATTCAAGTGTCATTGAGTTGACTTCTCTCTGTGTCATTCTGCAGTTTTTGTGCAATGTGATGCTGCTGAATGCTTAGAGAAGATTTTAAGTATGGTCAGCTCCAAGGCATCTGAGGTGAGAAAGAAACTGTAAATCACTGCCTGCATGCAAAAAAAAAAAAAATATTGTAAATATACATTTAAAGCATGGTTATAACATACATTTTTATTTAGGTCTTCAAGGGACAGTTGAAACACAGAACCCAGTGTTCTGACGGACACATTGTGAATGAGCAAAAAGCCTCAATTTGGACCCTGCCACTACGAATAGAAGATCAACACTACAGCTTGGTAAGGGAACGTTAAAGTTCAATATTTAACGATCTTATGTGTGATATAAGACATGGATGTCGTTTTGGAATTAATTACAAAGTTGATGCATTTCCAGGAAGAGGGCATTGCAATGTTTTTCGAGCCTACATCAGTCAGTGCAGACAATTCAGTGTATTGTGACCACTGTGATGGAAAGGCAAAGGCAATCATTGTGAGTTTTGGAAATTTGAATCTTTTCATGTTCACCACAATCAAATTGTCGTAGTATACATATGTATGTATGTATGTATGTATGTATGTATGTATGTAATGTATTTGTATGTATGCATGTACAGTATGTTTGTGTGTGTGTGTGTGTGTGTGTGTGTGTGTGTGTGTGTGTGTGTGTGTGTGTGTGTGTGTGTGTGTGTGTGGTATATATGTGTGTATATATATATATATATATATATATATATATATATATATATATATATATATATATATATATATATATATATATATATATATATATATATATATATGTGTGTGTGTGTGTGTGTGTGTGTGTGTGTGTGTGTGTGTGTGTACTTACAGTATTTTTATGATTCACATACTGATTAATTCCAGTGTTGTTTAATCTTTACTTAGGAGTGCGAAATGGAGAAGTGTCCCCAGATTCTGACTGTACTCCTCAATATATTTGACTTTGATTACAACACCATGTCAAACTTCAAAATTGACTGCTCTGTAGATGTGCCACACACTTTACAGATAAAGGTATGAAGAAGCCACCATATAAATGTAGTTGAATGGTGTTTTCTACTATTCCTTTTTTGTAATATTTTGATCTCATTATATGTTTTCATTTGCATGAATAGAATGTCAAGTATCAACTGTATGGAATGGTGAATCACTTTGGTACTCTGAGTGGTGGACATTACACAGCCACCATCCAATCTCTCAATAACACCTGGCATGACTTTAATGACTTGAGGGTCTGTGAGGTGAGTAGAACATTTAGTGCATACTTGTACATTATATATGACATGTGAAATATATGTCAAATAGCTTGCCTTAAGTAGGTGAATGTCAAATGCCTTTGTTTCATCTTGCAGACTCAAGAAGAACTGTTTGCACGAAACAGCACACACAAGTATGTCACATATTCTTTTTTCATCTATGCTTTATATCTTAGAATGTGGTCTCTTTGGTATAGTTGTATCCAAAAAGATAACAATGCTGTCAAATGTATCTTTCACTTCTTCAGATCCACTAGTGCGTACCTGTACATGTACAGGAGAGGTAAGGGATACTAAGTTACATAATCAGATCTACTTGTGCAAACAATCAAACCTGTTGAGCTGTTAATAATTATTTTGATAACTAACTGATCATAACTTGTGGTGTTATAATGCCTCTATTCCAAAGCTCCAGAGTCACAGTTGCCCAGTGACAGTTCTGAACAAAGTCTACCAAGAGACAAGTCAGACGATAAACAGGAGGGAATCATGTCATTAGATGAACCAAGGGACAACCTGGTGGAACACAATGGAAACAGAGGAGAAGAGCTCAACAGAGTCGCACAGACAGAATACCACGTGGAAGATGAAATCAGCATAGCACTACCTAAAGATAGGCTAAGTACCAGTTTCAACGAGGCTGGGCTTGAGAAGGAGCCTTTGATAGAACAGAAGCAGCATGTAAAGAAAATGCAGCAAGACAGTAAGGAGGTGTGTGAGAAAGAGACTATAGAGTCAAAGGCAGAGGCTAGAACAAGGGTCTCAACAGGGGATAGTCCACGTCCCAACAATGAGCGGGGCGTCAAGATGGAAGACGGAAAAGAGAAAAAGAAATCTTGTATGAGGTGCATCTTACTTTAAATTGTCACATCACTGGTTTACAGGTGTAAAGAAGTGGATGATATTTGTTTTTGGAACTAACCTGGAATTAACTTTTGAGAGCTTAAGTAGTCTCAGACAGAAGGACAACACATTGATTTGTATCCACAGTTCAGCTCAATGTTTGTAAGCACTGAGTTAAAACTTTAATAATTATTTTTAACCAAACTGTATTAAAACATGATTATGAACCAAACGTGTTGATGGCCAAATAAATGTAATGGTGTTTTAAATTGAGCTTTGTGTGAAGTGAGTTTATTTAGCTACATGTTCAATTAGTACGGTCAGATGTCTGCCAATGAAACAATATCTTTTGCTACTAATCTTAAGCTTTTTATTTACATAACCATTCCAAGGAAACAGTTCAACTGGTGAAACTTTCAAATACAGTACATGCTGTTGCTAGAGTTAGAAATAATTGTTGAAAACATGAATGTCCATCCATTCTTGCACGCAATACATAAAAACATTAACATCCTGTTTTATTATCTACAAATTGAGAATAGGTTATGGCCTATAATTATTTATACAGCGTGGCTCTGCAGGAGGCTAGCCGTCTGGGCCGGTCTGCACACTGCCAGAACAAAGGCTGTAAAAGTACTCATTTTTGCATTATGGTTTTATACTTTTATAATGGAAGTCAATTAGTCTCTTGTCGGGCTGTTAACCTTACCCAAATTTGGAGTCACATACTGTGTACAATACATCATAGAATAAGGAGCATCCTATAGAGCCCTTGGGGGACCCCGGTCAACTGTATAGATAAGATAGGACTTAAGTGGTTAATCATCTGAATCTTGGTTTATGGTGAAATTCCTGTTTAGGCTATTTGTGTGTTAGGATATACACTGTTCCAGGAACTTCCAGGAATATTATGTCTTTACATTCATGCACTGCCATATTCACTATTTTTTTCACAAATGAACATTGGAAGCATCACAAAAAGACTGGACTGGTGGAAGATACTGTTGTTGTGTCACTGCAACTGGATTCGATAGTATAGAGCCATGGGGGGCCCTGGTCAACTAAGTAGAGATAGGATTTAAGTGCACTGAATCTTGGTTTATTGTCATGCACTGCCTTTCTCATATTCATTACATTTTTCACAAATGAACATTGGAAGCATCACAAATAGGATGTGTAAATCATATCACACAATAAAATAAAACATTTAAAGGGATATTTCACTTTTTTCCTCTTTTTTGGCTTTTATGCCTTTTCTTGATAGGAAAGTATAGGCTGACAGGAAATGGGGAGAGAGATGGGGAGTGACATGCAGCAAAGGCCGTCTGGATCGGGAGTCGATCCCGCAACACATTGGATTACCAGCCTAGGTGCCCAGACGGTTATGTCTGGGCACCTAGACTGGTCTGGGCTTTTTCCTGTTTTTTTTATTGTATTTTTCTTTTGATTTTCAAATAAATTATAAGAAATAAATGAAAAAAGTAATTGAAAAAACATGGCCCCCTCACATATTAGGAGGGCAGTATGAGTCACCAGAACCAAGGAAGGGTGTTTTCGAACCTATGTTGATACAGGAGAAAGACTGTAGGCACAGTAGCACTGAAGTTATTTATACTAAATGACTGAGTGGCATGAGTCTCGTTTCATTGAAATAGAAACTCAAGTTGGACTTTCGTTTCTTTTTTTTTAACGATATGATAACGTTAGGCAGTATCGAAACCAAGTCTGGATGGACTGTCTTCTATACGTCATCATGGCATGCTTTTGAATTGGCGGCTTACAGGCAAACTAAGTGAAAGCATTTGAGTCAAAGCCACAGGCCTTGCCTACTACAGTGCATCGTTTCACTACGGCTCAAGAACAAAGATGGGAAGGACATACCAAGTTATGGTGACTGGGTTGAGAAACCAAAAGTTACTCGTTGATTTGTGCGAATCCGAAGAACATATGAAAAACATGACAATCCTGGATATGAAGAAGAAAATTAGCGAAAAGCTTCCAGATGTCCAAGGTAAGACAAACACAAACATAAACACATTACATTACATTATTACATTACATTACATTGTGTGTGTGTGTGTGTGTGTGTGTGTGTGTGTGTGTGTGTGTGTGTGTGTGTGTGTGTGTGTGCTTGCGCGCGCGCGCGTGTGTGTGTGTGTGTGTGTGTGTGTGTGTGTGTGTGTGTGTGTGTGTGTGTGTGTGTGTGTGTGTGTGTGTGTGTGTGTTACACAGGCACACGCCTATGTAAATAGCCTGTTTGTTTGTTTGTTTGTTTGTTTGTTTGTTTATTTATGTAGCCTATATGTATGTATGTATGTATGTATGTATGTATGTATGTATGTATGTATGTATGTATGTATGTGTGTGTGTGTATGTATGTATGTATGTATGTATGTATGTATGTATGTATGTATGTATGTATGTATGTATGTAGGTTTGTTTGTTTGTTTATGTATTTGTTTACATTTTATTCTGCTTCTGATAGGTACGCGCCTGTTGTTCGGCAACGTTCCCCTCGATGATGAATCGCGCACCCTGTCATTCTATGGGATCCAGCATCTAGCCAACATTTTATGTTGCATTCGCCTGCCTGGAGGACAGCTAGCCTACGCCTAACTACTACTCTACTAACATGGACTTTTGATTGAAAAGGCCTACTTTATTAAAAGTGTGCAAGTAGTAGCCAGGACTTCATGCATAATATATAGATTAAACCCTGTCACAATGACAGTGGGTATTATGTTTAATGTTATTTGTACACGCTGTATTTTCATTTAGAAAGTTGTATATATGCTATTGTTTGTCATGAAATATAGGCCGGTGTGTACACCAAATTGATTTATGGTCTAATATAAAATAATGATTGTACTCACATGTGCGTTTCATTTATTTTCAACAGTGATAAAATAATTGGTGAACAAGCTATGGTTCAGAACAGAGGCGGACGGTGTGTGTGTGTGTGTGTGTGTGTGTGTGTGTGTGTGTGTGTGTGTGTGTGTGTGTGTGTGTGTGTGTGTGTGTGTGTGTGTGTGTGTGTGTGTGTTAATAATAGCCTGTCATTGTAATTAGCCTATTCTAGTAGTATATGTAGTAGTAGTAGTATAGGCTAATTATAATCATAATAATAATAATAAGCTATATATACTAGGCCTAGTAGTAGGCCTTTATAGCCTAGGTAGTTGTAATAGTAGCCTATAGGCTATTAGTGTATTATTATTATTAATAATAATATAAGCTCCACCTCCCATCCTCGCATAGATAATAATTATTATTATTAGTACTAATAATAATCATTATTATTTGCTATTATTATGATTATAAATTGTCAACTTGAGTTTCTCTACAAACTTTCCCTTATAAGTGAAAACCATATGACTTACTGGATGGAAGGGCAGAGAATGAAAGTGAAAACTACCCTGCCAGCCCGCATAGAGCAGACAGTCTGATTTGCAGAGTCAGTCAGACTGACTTTATTGTACAGATTTAGCAGGAAGTAGAGAATAATCCAACATGTCCAGTGTACAGGAGAAGATGTATGACCGCAGTGACTCCTCTCTCACATTTGTCAATGGACCAGATGAATTAGATTGTAAGTATAATTTATATTAGCCCCGTTTGGAACCCCATAGCGGAGGGAGAGGTTCCGATCGGAGCTAAGCCTATATTTGTATATAGCACTATATAATTTAATGCGGACAATTCCGATTTCAATTTATCTACATTCCATATTGCTACTATATTGCCCAGTCGTATAGGCCTACTGATTGGGCCGTCAATTTAACACTGAAAGTGTAAACGGATAGATTTGACTGTGTGTTCGTGGTCACTGCATCGGCACGAAAAGCTGCCTGACTTTTATGACCATGATTGAACTATTTTGGCGTAGACTAATTCTAACGTTTCCCTTCACATGTGTCAGTCGAGTGGAATGAATACAAGTCTGCGAGGGCAGCTATGTCCTGTGGTCATGCTGTTACGCCAATATCTCTCACAGCTTGGTGTCGCCATTTGTTATCACTGGTATTGTAGGCTATATAATGTATCATTTGACATCTTCCCACATTCCATATTGGCTAACTGAAAAGAGTGTTTGGTTATTATACTGACTTCATGGGACAATTAGCTATAGCCCGGGGACCTTTGGTTGTTTGAACGGATACATGCAGGATAGGTGTGGGCAGCAGGGACATCTGGCCTGGGCACCTCAATGTAAAATTGGCTATTTTTTCCAAAATGTTTTAAAAATAAAATATTTGAAAAATCGTCTTAAGTAATGTAAAGTACACACGATGTGAACAGGTAGCCTACAATCCCTACATCATTATCAGACTTAATTGTATCCTTCAATTTCTTGTTTATGCCCCAAAATGACAGGTTTTGTTTTGTATAATAGCACTTGTAGAAATATTAGACCTTAATTGTTATTATATACATTATATACTTTTTCAGGGTTATCTATAACTATAATGACCTAATCGGAGCTTTCCAGACGCGTATTACGCACGCACGCACTAATTATTACGCACGTCATTTCACGCGCTTGTTCTAACTCAGGGATCAGGGAGAGGTAATGGAATATGAAGTCCCATAATCTGGGGGATGTGATGATGCGCCTCGATGCCCACACAAAACGACCACAATGGAAATTATAAATCAGAGGACCACAATGGATAAGCAAGCCTTAGGGCTTTATAGTGTTTTTATCCTCGATGATATTGTGTTATGGAAGACAGTGCTGCTCTTTCCTTTTATTACCAAATACATTCAATTCAATTATTAAATGTATTCAGTCCGTAAATTCAGGAGACTCCCGTGCGAATAAGCCGTGCAAAATTACACGGGCACGCACCACGTCTGTGATTGTGAGATAGGTTAGGACTAGTCCTGGTCCAGAGCGTCAGTGAGTTTAACGCCCTGCTATTCTCATAGACCGAAAATTCCACTGCCATGCCTCCGTCTTTAGTTTAGCCTCCGTCTTTAGTAAAAAATAAACCAAAACAAAGACTGTTTTGTGTTGTTGAAAGTCTACTCTCCAGGGTGGGAAGCCTCTCAGGACTGCACATTCTCTGTTTTGGGGCGGGCAGAACATAAAATATGTCCGCCAGACAGAGATTATTTCATTTAGTCCACTGCGCCCTCTACAGATCTGGTCAATATAAATTACAAGTTGCAACTTTGCAACTGGAGCCCACAGTGTGCGAGTGTTTCTTTTCGTTTTACATTTTATGTTTTTTTGCTCAGCACCTTTTTTTGTTTTTGCTCAGCCCAACTTAGTTTGAATTTTAGAATGTTTTAAATGTGTTCGTTTTCCCTTTTCATAATTAAAGGGTCTCTGCAAATTCACCTGTCCTGTAGAAAGGCGGGACAATAAGAAAAAATGTGATGCAGAGTGGCCCTACACAGAGGTTCGTCAGATGGCTCTTCTTACCCCTGAAGAAAAGGTGGAATTTGAAGAGAAATTGGCCCGCCTTGCTGCCGGCGAATACTGCGATGTCAAACAAGTGAGTGCATGAATTTGAAAATGAAATTGAACATTAGCTTGAAGGTACTGTTATTTATTTATTTTTACAAGCAAACAGTTCAGTTGTGTCTTCTCTTGTCCAAGCACTCTCTCAGTCCATTTAAATACAAATTCCTCATTTGTCTCTCCACAACATCATGTTTACAGTGCCCTGGCTGCAGCTCTACTGTGATTAGGAATGTCTTCTCTAATCTCAGTGTGCGTTGTACCATGTGCACAGCTGACAGAAAGAGAGGCTTCGATTTCTGCTGGCAGTGCTTGCAGGAATGGAAAGGTCCAATGCCGAGATCGGACCGCTGTGACAACGACGGCTGCGTCAACCAGGAGCTGGAGATACTGAGGACCTGCGCTGACATCAATTTTGACTCAGTCCAGGGTGTCACAGGTTGCCCCTCCTTGCGGGCCTGTCCTACATGTGGCCTCAGAGTGGAGCATGACAAAACAGGTTGCAAGAATATCTTCTGCCCCCGCTGTAAGGTGGAGTTCTGTTTTGTGTGTCTGAAACGCACCGCTGATTGCCAGAAAAAAAGCATTTCTGACTATTTCTTAGCCTGTTGGTGTAGCCCCAAGACAGACCTCTATACCCGTGTGGAAGAGATAGTGCACTGTAAAATCCTCAGTGTTATAGTTTAACTGAAAGAGAGCGATTTGGTCAGTTTGCTCTTCAAAGTTGTGCTTGAGGAGTTTACTGTGAGACAATGGCAAAATAGTCATTTATGTGCTTTGGTGTCCATTGATTGTCACAGTGTAAAACTCTTTCTGAGGAAATGAATAAATGGGGTTCTCCCATGAGCGCTGCTTATGTCAATAAATTACATTTTAAATTTGCCACCAGCTTGCTGCCCAAATACTTAAAGTGTTTAATTTGTCAACATGTGCTGATGACTGTCCACTTCTCCAGATAGTAGAATAAAATGTATAGATTCTGAGGCACTGTATGCAACTAACCAGGATTAGCGAACATATCGTCGCTGTGGCTGGAACTGGAAGCCTTAATTGTATGTCCAAATTAAAACTGTTCTTTTTCAGGAAAAGGAAAAACGAACCTGTGTTCCAATGGAACACAGGTTATTGATTAGAGGTCACAAGTTATTGTTTAGTGGTCATGCACAAGTATAATATTTATAAAAACCCACACACAGACTTAACCACTGCATTTTTTTTGGTTGCTTGTATATCTGCTGTTTTTGCAGTAGTACTACTACTACTACTACTATAGTAGTAGTAGTAGTAGTAGTAGTAGTAGTAGTAGTAGTAGTAGTAGTAGTAGTAGTACTATACATTTCAAATATGGAGATACAAGAGAGTTAGATGGATGTTTTATTATTAACAAAACCAGACCCATATATCATATGCAGTCTCAATAATATACATACAGTTTTGTGGATCTGCTATAACATGACCTTAGCTCTGGTCCATTAGCCTGAAGGAGTTCTCCTTCAGGCTAATGGACCAGAGCTAACATGACCTGAACTCTGACCTGGAGGAGTGACACTTCCTGTGCATCACCATGAATGCAATTCATGCCAATTTGTCTATTGTTTGTCTTGAAATGCTATAGGCTGGTATGCAGGCCTACACCAAATTGATTACTTAAAACAGTAAAATGATTAAATCACTATATGTACGTGTGCATGCATGTGTGCGCCCCAAGTGCAGTAATGTTGGTTCTATCTGAAATAACATAGTCTTTGTGATGGGGCCATATTTGTTCCAAACAAAAATCTGTATAAAATAATAATAATTAGCCTATTCTACAATTATTATTATTATTAGCCTATTCTAGTGTAGCCTAGTAGGATAGTAGTAGTAGGCCTAGTAGTAGTAGTAGTAGTAGGCTAGCCTAGTAGGCTATTAGCGTATTATTATCATTATTATTATTATCATTATTGTCTCCGCCGAAGGTGGAGAATATGTTTTCGCTTTGTGTGAGCAAACATTGTTAGCCAAGCTAACATTGGGCAAGCTCCACGTGACACGTGTCAATTTGTTGACACCAATGCCTCTGATTGGCTAGAGGGACGTGTGACGAAATAAAATTCTATAAATAGGTGTGTCACTTCAAAAAGCTACTACTTTTTGAAGTGAGGTAAAACAGGATCAATCAGACTTGATTGGAACAGTACCTTCAGTAAGTCCAAGTCACCCGTCTGTGCGTGTGTGTTTCCCTCTGAGAACACCTAACATTGGTCAAGCAAAGGCGCAGAAGGCCAAAGCTAAGAAAGCATACTCATCTACAATTGTAACGTAGAAGAGGACTAGAGTTGAAATGATCCCACAACAAAGCCGAACTCTTAATACGTGTCAATATGTTGACATCAATGTCTCTGATTGGCTAGAGGGACGCATGACGAAATACAATCCTATAATAAAAAGGTGTGTCACTTCAAAAAGCCGTTTACGTTTTTGAAGCGAGGTAAGACAGGATCAATCAGTCTTGATTGGAACAGTATCTTCTAGTCCAAATCACCCGTCCGTGCGTGTGTGTGTCCCTTTGAGAACACCTGACATTGGTCAAGCAAAGGCGCAGAAGGCCAAAGCTAAGAAAGCATACTCATCTACAACAGTAACACAGAAGAGGACTAGAGTTGAATTGATCCCACAACAAGACCGAAATCTTAATACGTATTAATATGTTGACACCAATGCCTTTGATTGGCTAGAGGAATGCATGACGAAATACAATTCTATAAATAGGTGTGTCACTTCAAAAAAACGTTTACGTTTTTGAAGCGAGGTAAGACAGGATCAATCAGTCTTGATTGGAACAGTATCTTCTAGTCCAAATCACCCGTCCGTGCGTGTGTGTGTCCCTCTGAGAACACCTAACATTGGTCAAACAAAGACGCAGAAGGCCAAAGCTGATCAAACACACCAATCAACTGCTGAAACTGTTCAAGACAATGAAGATGAAGAAGACAGACAAGTATTTGAACAAACCAGTCAATTACAATTTTAAACATTTTTTTAAACATATTTTTAAACATTAGAAGACAAAATATGATTTTTAAATCATTTTTTTTTTAATAAATATTTCTTTAACATACACATTTTTATTTAACTACAGTATATATCTTTTACTCTACTGTATCTCATTAGTTATTGCTATGATAATATAATTGCTATAGTCTGCTGGCGGAGACTTGTGCTCCGAGGAGCACATTTTCTAGTTATTATTATTATTATTATTATTAACATAATCTCCACCTCCCAGCCTCACGGGATAATAAAATAATAAAAATAATAATAATAATGGTTATTATTATTATTACCATTATTATAGCTATTATTATGATTATAAATAGTCAACTTGAGTTTTTAAACTTTCACTTGAGTGAAAACCATATGACTTACGGGAAGGGCAGAAAATGAAAGTGAAACCAGACAGAGCAGCAGTGTGATTTGCAGACTCAGAGTCAGACTGACTTTACTGTACAGATTTAGCAGGAAGGAGAGAATAATCCAACATGTCCAGTGTACAGGAGAAGATGTATGACCGCAGTGACTCCTCTCTCACATTTGTCAATGGACCAGATGAATTAGATTGTAAGTACCGCCTATATATATTCGCCTACTATGATTTAATGCGGAAAATACCTATTTCAATTTATCTATAGGCATATTGCTATATTGCCCAGTCGTAGGCCTACTGATTGGGCCTGATCAGTGCTCACAGAGCGTCAATGTAACACGTACTGTAAGTGTAAACGTGTAGATTGGACTGCAGTGGTCACTGCATCGGCACAAAAAGCTGCCTGACTTTTATAACCAAGATTGAACCATTTTGGCTAATTCTAACGTTTCCCTTTACACATGTGTCAGTCGAGTGGAATGAATACAAGTCTGCAAGGGCAGCTATGTCCTGTGGTCATGCTGTTACGCCGATGTCTCTCACAGCTTGGTGTCGCCATTTGTTATCACAGGTATGTATGTATAAATAATGTATCATTTGACATCTTCCCACATTCCATAGGCTAATTGAAAAGAGTGTTTCGTACTGACTTTAAGACTAGTAGCTATAGCCCGGGGACGGGGGACCTCTGGTTGTTTGAACTGTGAAAAACACATGCGTATCGTGATTCGTGATCGATAGATTTAAGTTTCCAGGGTTATTATTACTATAATGACCGGAGCTTTCCAGACGCATATTACGCACGCACGCACAAATTATTACGCACGTCGCGGTCATTTCACGTGCTTGTTCTAACCCAGTGGTTCTCAACCTGTGGGTCAGGACCCCCAGAGGGGTCCCCACATGATTTTGTGGGGGTCCCCAGATGACAGTGAATTGACATTTTAAGGATTTTTTAGACCTTTTTAATATCTATTTTTTTAAAAAGAAAAATACCATTACTGCATCAAAAGTCATCCACAAACTATACTATAAAAACTGGTCAAACATTGGCCAAATTGTCAAATAATATATAATAAGAAAGAGGCAAATATTGTGAAAATGGCTGATCTACAAGCTCACAAGGCCTTGTGTTGCCAGGCGTTGTGAGCTTGTAGATCAGCCACAATATTTATGTATAGAACTGAGTCCAACTAAATGTATAGGCCTAATGCCTCAACTCAAATATGATTATTTTGGAGGGGGTCCCAAGTTCAAATATGGTTATTTTGGGGGGTCACGGCCTGAAAAGGTTGAGAACCACTGTTCTAACCCAGGGGCCAGGGAGGTCAGGGAAGTAAGGGAATATGAAGTTCCATAATCTGGGGGATGTGATGCGCCTCCATCCATGCCCACACAAAACGACCACAATGGAAACTAGAAAAAGTGCTCCTCGGAGCACAGGTCTCCGCCAGGTCAGGTAGGTTATTGTGGCCTCCAGGTGGCAGAATAATAGGCAGATGTGAAAAGGGTGCCATTTTTTCCTTGGCCTTTCATTGTCTTTGCAATAAATGACCTGCTGGTGGCGCTATAACAGGCCAATCTGAAAAGGGTGGCATTTCTTCCTGGGAATGTGCGTGCAAAATTTCACAGAAATTGCAAGCTGCTTTCATGAAGCCAATGTTAGTCAATCAGGATGGAATATGAAAAATCAGACAAATCTGTCTTGATCACATGACTATGGAGATACTGTGTACCGTTTTGCATGATTTTCGGACAAAATCTGAAGGAGCAATAGCCTCTAGGGAGTGTGTGTGCAAAATTTCACCAGATGGGTACAGTTACAGATAAAAACACGAATCGGCCTGTTGATAGGTTAGGATGTGCTACAGCAGGGTGGGCAACCTTTTCGGGCACTATCACTTTTTTCTTTCTTTTTTTACCAATCTGGGAACCCATCGGCAAATATCAGTTTTAAGAGATCACAGTTTTACTTATCTCTCAAAGCAGATTTCTTTCTAATTTTTTTAGCCGATGGGTTCCCAGATTGCCGTTTTACAGACAGCAAGCAACCACCATTGCTTTTAAGTCTTATATCATATAAGCCTATATATGTTATAAAGGCTGCAAATTAGAATAATACAAACAATAAAACAAACAAAAAGACAATAATTAAATATTAAAGAGAAAAGTGTTAGGCATGCAAACAATACATGAAAGAATATTGATGGTACACTGATGATAACACATGATCCTATACAAATCAGAAGTTGGCTAAAATTCAAGATTACTAAAAATGAAGATGTTTCTCAGTTATAAATCTGTTTATTAGAGTAGGCTACTATAATGTAGCAGCTACTGAAAGAAGCAAGAAAATGGTCTTACACTATTTTCTCTATATAACTAATTTCTGTCACCTTTTATTTATTTTTTCAACTTGGTTTTACTTGACTTCCAGTTTGATAATACTGCAAACACACACAGTTTATTTGTCTATTCACTATAGTATATTTAGCTAGGGGAGCACATGCACCTCACAATAATTGAGAGCTCAATATGAATTGATAGAGGTTTGTCTTATTGGTTGCTAAATGCAGGAGAAGAGAAGAGTCTGTAAGTCATAGCCAAATAACACAAGAAAGTCAGAGGTTTATTGAAATGTTGTGTCTGATGAAGGGCGAAGTCACAGCTGCAGCACTCCCGTGTATTAATGTCTTTGCAACTGGAGCCCAGTGTGTGAGCGTTTTTTTGTTGCACAGCACCTGCCCAACTTAGTTTGAATTTTTTAAATGTGTTAGTTTTCCCTTAATTTCCTTTCCTTTTCTTAATTAAAGGGTCTCTGCAAATTCACCTGTCCTGTAGAAAGGCAGGACAATAAGAAAAAGTGTGATGCCGAGTGGGCGTACACAGAGGTTCGTCAGATGGCCCTTCTTACCCTTGAAGAAAGGGTGGAATTTGAAGAGAAATTGGCCCGCCTTGCTGCTGGCGAATACTGTGATGTCAAACAAGTGAGTGCATGAATTTGAAAATGAAATTGAACATTAGCTTGAAGGTACTGTTATTTATTCATTTTTTACAAGCAAACAGTTCAGTTATGTCTTCTCTTGTCCAAGCACTCTCTCAGTCCATTTAAATACAAATTCCTCATTTGTCTCTCCACAACATCATATTTACAGTGCCCTGGCTGCAGCTCTACTGTGATTAGGAATGACTTCTCGAATCTCAGTGTGCGTTGTACCATGTGTACAGCTGACAGAAAGAGAAGCTTCGAATTCTGCTGGCAGTGCTTGAAGGAATGGAAAGGCCCAATGCCGAGATCGGACCGATGTGACAACGACGGCTGCGTCAACCATGAGCTGGAGATACTGAGGACCTGCGCTGACATCAACTTTGATAGAGTCAAGGATGTCACAGGTTGCCCCTCCTTGCGGGCCTGTCCTACATGTGGCCTCAGAGTGGAGCATGACAAAACAGGTTGCAAGAATATCTTCTGCCCCCGCTGTAAGGTGGAGTTCTGTTTTGTGTGTCTGAAACGCACTGCTGATTGCAAGAAAAATCGTACTTTTAACTATTTCTCTGCCTGTTCCAGTGGTGTAGCCCCAAGACAGACCTCTATACCTGTGTGGAAGAGATAGTGCACTGTCAAATCCTCAGTGTTCATTTAACTGAAAGAGTGCAGCTTAACTTTATATTTTCAGAGTTCACTTACTATTGAGGAGTTTACTGTGTAGAAACAACAATAGCAAAAGAGTCATTTATGTGCTTTTGGTGTCCATTGATTGTCACAGTGTAAAACATTTTCTGGGGAAATAAATAAATGGGGTGTCTCACCATTTCTGTGTTTGTACCCTCTGGTGGTTTCTGGTTCTTAGGCTTGTGTATTTTAGGAGAGATTCTCCTGAGAGCTGCAATGTCAATTAAATTTGTCACCGGCTTGCTGCCCAAATACTTCAAGTGTTTCATTTGTCAACTCATGTGTCTGATGACTGTTGTCTCCATCTAAATAGACTAAATTGTGAAGTTTTTTTCAGATAGTAGAAAAGAAAATATTCTGAGGTAGGCCTACTGTAGGTGTAAATACAACTATACATGGACACAAGATTAGCTAACATATCGTCGCTGTCAATTGTTTAGTGGTCATGCACAAGTACAATATTTATAAAAACCCACAGACATACAGATAGAATGTTTTTGTTTTGCAAATTTGCAATTTCAAATATGGAGATACAAGAGAGTTAGATAGACGGATGGATGTTTTATTATTAACAAAACCAGACCCACAATATCGAACGCAGTCTAAAAAATATACATGTAAGTTTACCAGAGTTTTATGGATCTGCTGACATGACCTGAACTCTGACCCTGGAGGAGTGACACTTCCTGTGCATCGCCAGGACAACAGCCAACAGGCAGACAGCAGCCGTGATGCCCAGGACTGTCGCTATGGTGACCTCAGTTGGGTGACTGGTGGCTACATTAGAAAGATGGGTAGTGGATCGAGTCTCACTAGGTGAAGTTTGGAGGGTCCGATAGGAATCGCTGAATAAGACAAATTAAAATAATCAATCTGGGAGTAGAGGATTTACTTAAAGTAATGAAGTAAAATACTGTACACAGATATAAGTGCAATTATCACAATACTACAATGTTCTAAAATTCAATTAAACCTCTTAACACACAAAGACATTTGTATCACTCATTTTTAACCTATCTTCATATAATTGTTCCTCGCTAATGCTTATTATAAGATGTCTACTCGATCTGTGTCTCAGAGGAGGGCTGTCGACTGTTCAGAAACCTGCCTACCAGTGGGCATCATCGGTAGGTTTGGTCATTTCAAACAAGATTCCAAACATAAAAAAGGTTTTTGAGCTGTCCATAGCAGCACACCAATGAGACGCAGAGTGAGTAGACAGAAATTGTGCCATCTTACAAAGAGCATTAGTAAGGACCGATAATGTGAAGATAAGGTTGAAAATAGGTGACGTGCTCCTTTAAGAAGACTGACTTGCCTTTCAGAAGCAAACAGCCCACCTGTGGAGGGAGTAGGAGATGTGCTGAGATGGTTGTGTGCAGATTTAATGTCAGTGTGTTGACATAACCTCCTGTCAGGGCAGAAGACCAAGCCTCGGTATCCTTGTACCTTGAACAACAACCAGAGAGGACACAGAATGAGTGCTCAAAGTCTCAAAATGCAAAGGCCACAGGAGGACATAGCAGCCCTTCAAGGCATGTATTCATTCAGCTCGAATGTTACACAAATAAGAAGTGAAATGTTAGGATTATATCTTATATAAAAAAATCCCCAAAAGATTACATATTGGTCATGGCTGTTTGTGCTAGCCTAATACAGTGAGTGTTAGGTATTTTGCTGTGTAGGTTGAGGTGGAATATTGATATACTGCAACTCAGTCATCTATATCTTTCAACTGTAAATTAAGCACACAGGAGAGTATATCATAGTTTAAAAGATTCACAAAGGAGAAGATGGGCATACTTCAGTAGTGTGTGATCATGTGTCCTTGAGGCATTTCAGAGCAACAATTCACAAGCCTACCTGGATGGCGCTTCCTGCAGGACAGTTCATCCAGTCAGATCCAGACACCTGAATGTGGTACCGGTTGGGTCCAGTGCACCTGTATCTGTAACAACGACCATCTACTGTGCTAGCGGATGAGAGGGAGTCCCTCTGGTCCTCAGACACAGGGATGAGAGGAGACTGACAAAAGCACACAGGTTACAAATGTTATACTGAGACAACTTGCGCAAGTAAAGGCGTTCATACTGTGACACTGTAAAATCCTGCGTGTTACTTTAACAATCAAATTAACACTGCAGGATTTTGTGTATGTACTATGTACTGTATATCCTATTGTCCTATACACACACACACGCGTGCCCACACACACTAACCTCTCTGGTCAGATTGGAGAAAAAGCAGCGACTGTCAATGCCATACATCTCTCCTCTCGATTCCTCCTCCACGGACTGCATCTTGTTCTCCTCTTTCCAGCATTCACTCTGACATTAAGGAAGTAGACATTACATGAAAGACACAGTGAGAGAGAATGAGAGGTGAGGTCAGGTGAGGTGAGGAGTGACAATGACCCTGCACAGATGAAGCGTAAGGATTTGACTTATTTAAAATCATAAAGACTTGGCTCAGATGCTTAGGATGATTATTGGAGAATGAAGACAACTCACCTGGTTCCTGAGGGGTTTATAAATACGGCATCCTTCCAGGTATTCATCAGTCTGGCACTCCCCCTTGTGGAGGTGAAGGTAATGACACCCATGTCCACTGACAAGGAAAAAGAGATGTAAGGAGATGTCACAATTGTGTGTGTGTGCGTGCACGCGTGCATGCGTGCGTGCGTGCGTGTCGGGGGATTATTCAACTCTACCTGCCGATGCAGAAGAAGGATGAAGAGTTGTCCTGACAGGTTGATGGATATCCAAACTTGGCTCCCTCCCCTACAAATGTTATATGAATGAATCATTAAAGAACATTGGATTTCTTCATTTCCATCCCTGGCATGATGGTTTTAGCCAAGCAATCAGATTAGTCAAGGAAGTGTTACAGCTATGCTAGTTCCCAAAATACACAACCTGATATAAATTATTAGCTTCTCTCTTTTTCATGTGGTAAGTAAAAATGTCTTGTTATTATTCGTGTTTCTAGTTTGTGAATGCTCAACAGAAAACACATTTCACTCAGGACATATGCCTTGATAACTGTGCAAAAGCAATATTACCCACAAGGTAAATAACCAATGTCCATGGCCTTGCTATTGCTACACTAAAGACTTCAACCCATGATGTGTAAAGGTATCCAGTAACAACAGTGTCTTGACAGTACTAATACAATGGCATGAAGGACCAGGCCTATGCACCTTCTCCCCAGACCAGGTCCTGTGCCTGGCTGAGGTTGACAGAGTACCAGCCAGTGTCCTGCAGGGCGGCCAGGGTGACCACGTCAATCCGCACGGCTGATGGTTCTACAAGGGACGCCACCATGATGGAACCTTGCAGGACCCGGGACTCCCAGTGGGAAGACAAACCTGACGGACCAACGTCCTGCAAGAGGAAGATGAGGTAGGCGAAGAAAGACAAGAGTACTGTTTTTGAAAAAGGTGTAGTCAGAATTGTTTTACATAATAGACGCCACCATTATACTGTGCAGGACAAAAGCTCTCCCAATCAATGCAAAGCGATAAGGCTGAGCTCACCACACAAATCGCTCAATATATATAAGTATATATAAGTGTATACAAGTTCAGTATTCAATGTTGTGGGTAGGGGAGTAAGACATGACTCATTAGGAAGTAGAAATGTGGGTTATGAAGAGGATAGGAAAATGTTTAGTGGTTTCACAGTCAGAGCTGTCTACACAGTATAGCTTGTTTAGTATTACCAGGTTCTCCAGTGGTCCTCCCAGCTCTGGGTCAGTGGAAGCCAAATGTTTCTGTAAGGCTGAGATGACAGACTGGGTGTAGATCCGCATCTGACCCGACCCGTCACTGTTGGTCACCTGACCCCAAGGAGAACAACCCATCCCAGCTACTGGGCAAATCAGCCACAGGACAGGACAACGTGGATACAAGGTTATATAACTGATAAAGTATTATTTTAACAATTCACAAGATTTGGAAACGATCAAACTGGTGGGTGGATATAGGTACTGTAGGTTATCAAGGCCAAAAGAGCACAACATAATAGAGCATTTAATATGATTAACAAATATGTGGAATCCTTTTTAGTGACCTTGGGGGGAATGGGAGCAGTCTCTCCAGTTGCTGAAGAGTTGCTTAGAGAAACCCAGTGCATGGAACAGCTCATGGACGATAGTCTGGGGAATGGATGAACGAACACAGATGCTGGTTGTAATCTATACATTGTCCCGGTGGAAATGTCTCAAACAATAAGACTTTAAGATTATTTCACTTTTAACAACATATGATTTTCATATTCACTAAGACATTACACTAGTATTTCCATGGGGAGCCTTGCCCCCTGCAGGATATTTCCATCAACAACACCCTGGTGACACGTGCTCAAAACTGCCACGAATCAGTCAGCTGTCATTCAAGCCACAAATACAGGTATATGCATAATGACAACCACGTTTTGTGTTACCCTATTCTGTGGGCATAAGATTAATATTACTATCCATACCTGAACAGTGCCTTGGTGGCTATACGTCTCCCCAGTCAGTCTCTCCCTACAGATGACAACCACCCCGGCCAGAGGCCGGCCCTGGGCATCAGAATGGCAGTGAACAGCATAGGCTAACACACCAAGCTGGTGGAACCGGAGGTCATGAAAAATAAAGAGTATGAGATGACAGTGCAAAAGAGTGTGGTTGCTTCCAGGTACATTTTGAGTTGTACTTGATGTAATTTAGATGTTCTAAGGCCCGACTAAGTAGATTATGTAGCTAGACCGTAAAACACTACACCAAGTGAGTAGCTATGTGTTCATTCATCTGGATCCCAGCACAAGACCCTATATCTTTAAGACACTCTACTTTGAGAGAATGTGAGCTTTAAATACTGCATATCTATGGCTATAGAACCACATTTCTACCAACACAAACCACAGATTGACCGTAAAGTTTGTAAACGCTCTACCTTATTCATGCATAGTTTATTAATACTCTTTAATACTCATATATTTATGGCAACGAATACAATGACACTTCACCTCAGCCCTGCACTTGTCTGTTGTATGTACACGGAGGTAAAGTAGGAAGTCTGTGTGTGTCAGACCCGCCCCTTCAGGTCTAAGCACAGTCCGGATTGGTGAATTAGGATCCGGATATACTTCGCATCCATCCAGGTGTTCATCTGGGATCTGTCCATGTCAATGACGGTTTAGACAGCTCTTACATATATATTCTATAATGGAATCTATTCACACAAACTCTTATGTTCAGGTTGGCACAGCAGTTGGTTATAATTCAGCCTTTAACCACTTAAGCCCTATATACTTCACTGTTCAACGAAGTATAACAAAGTATATGCAGCTATTTCTTTGAAATTATTTTATTTTTTATTGTTCAGTTAATACTCACTGTCACATCAAGACATGTCTCCGTTCTGTAGTTCTCATTGGCTCTACCACACCTGTCCACAGAAACATTACAATGTTATTTACTTTTTTAGACAGAAGTTAAAGGATACTGCAGTTGTAGTTTCACATTTGGTTCCACCGATCTAATCCATAATTTATTAAATATTAAGATTACTTTTCGAGCTCAATATTTCCCTTCTACCCATAACAAAGAATTGTTTCTTATGTTTTTATGTAATCATGTTTTGATGATGATGGATGTAAAAATACCATCAGTGTCCTTTAAAGCTAGTAGAATACTAGTAGTAGAACACTTCTGGTGTTTAGTACACATAGCCTACAACTACAGAATGTCAAATGACTGTGTTTCAACTGGTTTAGCTCAGAACCCACATTTCTCCATGATAACACACTGTTGCCCAGTCTGAGTTGTACTTTGACCCTATGAGAATGTTTGCATGGCCCACTTTAGGGTCACTACCTGCAGGCTGAGACATTGTCCTATATAAGTTAATAAACAGTCATAAACCATGCAATGGGTGTTTGTGTGTAATTTTAAGACTAGTAGAATTATAGAATTTACTATGGTCACTTTCACTCAGCCATTAGGTTGAGTTTTTATGACCTCCGAATCGATCCAGAAAAACAGAATCGGAAACTGTCAGAACAAATGTACCCTGTTTTTAGATTATTTTTAATGCAATTCTTTATTGGTTTATTTTTTTAATAGTATAATGGTGAGAGACCGGAAAGTGAGATTTTGTGAGTGAAGAGATAACATGAGAGATATTCTGGATTCATACTTATGGTGTCACCGACAATCAGATCTGTGCCAACAGGATACCATACGCCTACGTACGTTACTGGCTAAGCCTCCAGGATACAACCACATCCTGATAAACACTCTTAGCCCTTCTTATATAGCTATATGAACAGAAATACAGTACACCAAACACAGTGTACACCAAACACAGTGTTTTTCAAACGTTTTGTAACCAAGGCACACCAATGAGTAAATCAAACTCTCTGCATTCATAGCAAAAATAGTCGATCAACAAGCTCACAATGCATTGCGATGTGTGCTTATAGACCTGCTATTCACGCCATTTTAGTTTTTTACAAATTTGAGGGAAAAAAACTGAATTTCCCCCTAGTGACATACCTAAAATATGGATGCCTGGTTGAAAGTTTTATTTGATTTAAAGTGGTAAAATCTTTATTTTAGGATATTTAATTTGTGTAAAAAACCTTTACGCACACCTAGATTAAAAGATTTAAAAAGCAGGTGCGTAGGCAACAAGCAGCATCATACAATCAACAACATCAGCAACATCAACAATAAAAAAAGAAACCGGCACACTGCCGACTTGCACGGTACAATAGCAACGTTTTAATATATAACAATATTATATTATATATAATTTGCCTCTGTATTGGGAAATGAGTGTGTACTGATACAGTAAATTAAGAAATAATTCATAACATTTTCTATAGTTATGTATTGCTATAATTATGTGTGGATGTCACACAATTCCAAGGCACACCTGGACTTGTCTCACAGCACACTGTTCGCTAACCACTATAGTATACAAACCTGTTGTAATTGGCAGCACTGGCATTCCTCCAAAGGAACTTGCAGTACTTGTTGATGTCTCTGCTGAGCAGCAAACGACCGATCACTCTGGTCACTGTTGTGTCAAACATTAGAAAATCAATTTCCAAACCACTGACAACACAAACATTTCCATGTCAAGGAAGGAAACCCCCCAAATGAATGTTATTTGTCCACGCCCCCCCCCCCCCCCCCCCCCCCATCTAAAAATATTTTCGTACCAGATTTGTGCTGTTAAAATTATTTAGAAAAAACATTCAAAGATTTTCCCTTTGTAAATATCTGGCAGCACTGATCACCATACATGCACGCACACAGCCACACCCCTGCATGCATGCACAAACACAACAGATTGCTATTTTCATACCAGACAGTAAGGAGGAGACCAATGCTACAGCCTCGCCGACAGCTGACTCAAGCCTTGATTTCTCAGCTTGTGATAGGACCGGTCTCTCGCTCGGAAGCCAGGTCCGGATTCTGATTGGCTGTGGTGACGCTGGAATGGGCAGGCCCAGTTCCAGGGGCCTCTTGGTCTGTGTTACCGATAGGGCCGGCTGAGGAGATGCCCTCTGCGTTGGCCCGTCTTTCAAACTGGCGGAGTGTGTGTATTCTTGCCTTGTGTGAGAACTGGGCATGGTCTCACTGGGTGGGCCGTAGTGGTGCCTGGGTGTAGTTTTGACCACCCTGACTTGAGACTGAACCTCATCAAAGATGCACTTCTCCTGGGCCCCGGGAAGCTCAACCATCATCACCAACATGATCCCCACCCATAGTTTCTGGGAGAGAGATGAAGCCATAATTAAGGCTGAACCATCTGGAACTCATCTGAAAGTCAGAGCAGAGCGGGTGATTAATCCATAATATTTGGAGCTATGCTACTATGCTACTACAGTATATACTGTAGTTTTACAGCAACATCTGTTATTCCATGGATGTTTAAGATGTCATCAAAGTAGCATACAGATCATAGCGGCACTTTCAATTAAATAGCATATAGCCTATATGTTATTTAATCATTAAAGATAAGTCATAAGATAATCATTCATAAGCAATAAATAGATAAATTAAAGATAAGTAGCCCACAGCCACAAAATAACTTGAAAAGCAGCCTTGAATAAAGACAGATTGTGTCTCAATTAAGCTCCATCGACAACTTCTTATTCACCTTCGTAGATACTAAATGCTCAAAATGCTTAAAGTTGGTGTGCACAGTCACATTACCTGGAGGGGTGTTTTTCCGTGTAGCTGACGGTACGATGCTCAGTACATCCATTTGTTTCCACTCAAAAAGGAGGAAAGGAAAACATGACGTTTCATGTAAACCACGAATTCATCATGTGAATCCACCGTGTAGCTGCTACAAGACCTGCAACCACCTGGGAGACACCCACCCTGACCAGACCAGAGACCACCTGTGACCCACCTCTCTCTCCCTTGTGTTCTCATTCTTCTGGAGCACTCAGAGGACAGCCATTGGTCTTTCTACAGTTCAAAAGAAGCAGCTGTGAATTTCCACAGGACTGCTCCTGAATACAGTGAACAATGCTACCAGGCAGTCATTCATTCATCTACGGTAGGGAATACAGTGAACAATGCTACAGGCAGTCAGTCATTCATTCATCTATGGTAGGGAACATAGTGAAGTGAACAATGCTACAGGCATGCATTCATTAATTTATCCATCCATGGTAGGCTACTGAAGTGTCACCTTCTTTCAACGTAGTCGCCCAACCACCCAGTGCACCCACCTCACCTAAATACACCCCTCACACACAAATACACGCAAAAACCAAAGTAAAAGTGCAAATTGTTTAATCTCAGCCACATCTTTACTATTTACAGTGAATTTGACCCTAATAACTCTTAAAATCACTTTCTCTCTGATCTCATTACAACGCAGTAAGAATATTAAAACCTCCAACTAGGCCTACTCCATACTGGTCCTAATACATTCAACAAAGCAACGTAAACATACCAATTTAAGAAGAAATGATAAGTAACTTTATAAAAATAAGAGCAAAATTAAAGATAACATAATACAAATGGCACTCCATGTCACTTCATTTGTTGTCATCTGCTGTGTCAAGAGTGACAGAATGCAATAAAATCCCCAGAGCAGGGGGGAGGGGTGGGGGTGAAGATTCAAGTTGAGGTCATTTTGTGAATGTGGCCCCTCATTTGTCAGCTAGACCTGCATATATACATATGTGTGTGTGTATATATATATATATGGCCCTCATGTGCACACTACACACAAGTCTTACCTCAGGCACAAAAGTCGAGATTGTCTGGTGACACATTTGTGTATGAGACATACATTGTGTACAGTCCTACACGCATGGGAAGTGAGTGCACGTGAACACACATCCACTCTTACACGCAAACACGTAAGACAGGGGGTCCCCAAACATTATTGCCAGCTTGCAGAATTGACATGCATTTTCATGTTAAGAGTAAAACCATAACGCAGGCTGTACGTGCGACTGCGAGAGGATAAAATGTGTGCCTTTCTGTGTGTCAGTGTGCAGTGTGTCTAAAGAATTGGTTCAGTTTTCCTTGAGCAATGGATCAACAGGGAACTCCTCAAAAAGGCACTTAAATAGAGGAATAGAATAATTAATTTCTAATTATCTGTGAAATACTGCGAGACAGTATGCTAGTGGCAGAAGTAAGTGGAGACCGAAACATCTACAAACATACTCCACTGTCTATACATACAACTTCCAAAATACTAAAATGCACATGCATTCACACATATGCAGTCATACAAATACATTAATTTTCACAATTTTATCTAAAAACTCTAATCATTCAATTTGACAGTAGCCTTAGTTAATGGGGAAAGGGAAGATTCTTATGTGCAAAGTTCACCTCCTTCAAACTGTAGCCTATAATAAGTGCACATCCAATACACACCTATACGCACATGCGCACACCACACAAGCATTCTCACATGCGCACAAACACACACACACACACACACACCACCCTCTCTCACACGTATTTTCTCCCGGAGGTCTCAATAACATTAAAAATCTATTGTAGAACACTAGATGCCATAAGTCAGCAAATCCAACGCAAAAGCAATTTCAAAGGCACCAGACCAGCACAGCGGCAGAAAGCCTTCAGGTGGGCCTTGTCCTGTGCTCAAGTAAAAAAAAATATGAAAATGAAAATGTGGAAAGACTGGAAATATTTACTGACTAAGACTGGGCTACCAGCGGGCAGGGAAGACGGTGCAGTGGGATATAGGTCGGTGCTGGAACCAGGTGGTTTCAGGGTTTTGTCAGTTCGTTCAGGTGAGCATGGGCACGTCGTCCTCTGAGGTGGTGTCTTCGGACAACGGGATGAGCAGCACATCATCGTCTGAGGAGGACGAGGATGAGAACGAGGGGGAGGCGGAGAGGAGCATTGAGTTGGCAGACGAGGAGGAAGGAGAGGCCCTGAAGAGGGAGATGCTGAGGCCCAGGGTGTGGAAGATGGAGGCCAGAGAGGGACTGCTAGGGGGCGGTACGGCAACAGGGGGTGTCTGGGGCATTGGGACTGGGGGAGCATAAGGAGGCGGCGGTGGGGAAGGGGGAGCATACGGAGGCGGGGAAAGGATTGGTGTCAGTGGGTCTAGTGATGGCAGCGAGGGAGGTGGTGCTCCCCCACCTCCCTGTTGTTGTTGCTCTGTCTGAGCCAACAAGCCTAGTTTGTGAGGCACCGGCTGATTGACGGCCTCCACGGCCAGTGAAGAGCTGGTAGGAGTGGACTGAGCAGGTTCCTGACCGGTGGGAGTGGCGTCCGTGTTCTGAGTGGCGGAGCCAGACGTCTGGGCAGGTCTGGAGGGAGCTCTGGGGATTAAGCCCCACCTCCGCATGCGACGAACGGCCCGGCGGACAAATCGTGGCCTCCGTCTGCGGCGTGGGGAGGTTCCAGTGTCCTGTCGGAGGAGCTGAAGGATTCCTCTCAGGGAGAGAGAGGAGGTCTGAGATCGATGGAGAGAGATGAAGAGAGGGAGGCGTTGGAACAAAAACAACAAAAAACATCCATAATGCCATAAAACCAATCTCATCTTAATCTCAATATGAGTTTAGTATGCTGTAGAATCAATATCATTTTCTTAATCTGAGTTTAGTATTCACGGGACACTGATACAGACTTTTGGAGTCATATAGCACCAGTTGGTGTTATTGCAAAAACCTAGCGAGACAGAGAAGGCTTTGTCTGAGATAGATAATCCTCTCTGGCCCCTCCACCTCAGCTGTCCATAATAAAGTAGATTACCACAGTAAATCTATGTGACTGACAAAACATACTCCCCTGGTTTAGCCCACAACCCCTGGTAGCTCCCAACTAACAGACACAGCACAGAGTTGCTTCTGTAGACATGGGTGTCTGTGCAGTGATGGAGGTTTGAGAGTCGCAGGACAAACAATATAACAAACTACCTTCTCTACTGACACAAATGTATGGCCTGATGACAAGTTAATGTATATGAGATATGCAGATCCTTTTCTTTGACCATCTGAACTACTTATTGATTTTTATGAGCATTGTCTTTATTTCTCTGGCTTGTGAAGGATTATTAGAGCACAAGACCAGCACAAAGGCCCTTATTCTGTTTGTTCTCCCAAAGTCTCACCTCATTGGGGTTCTCCGTGGGGAAGTCTTCCACTGGAGGGATGATGCCTTGTGCAATCAGCTGACCATAAGAGGGAGGGGCCTGCTGCTGGATTAGCTCTGCCTCCTGGCGACTGATGGGGGCAAACATACTGCAAGACAACAAGGTATAGGTAATGGATTAGTCAGTACGTTTAGTGTTAATGGAGCTTCATGAATATCTAGCAGTAAATATGTGTATGTATGCACAAATTAGTATAAAGAAAACAGAAAATGGGATGAAGAAACGGTAAAACGCTAATAATAACTTATCAGTTACTATTAGCTAAATGGTCACTTTTACACAGTGATCACCGAGTATTTTACTGTGAAGTTCGTGCATGAATACATTGATACAATCACAATGCAGAAGAGTTGGCATTTCATTTTCATTTGTATTAAGACAAATTAGTTCAAATATCAGCACCCAGTACATGGAGGAAGGAGTGCCCTGGTGGCTGACTCACTTGGTATATAGTCCACATAGGCATGGTCATTACATAAGTTATTTCCTGTCTCTCTACAATATGCTGTATAGCTGTGCAGATAAGTCTAAAATAATCTCCATTTAAAAATATTATAATAATGCATGAAACCACTTCCTGATATCGGCATCAAGTGCTCAATACAAGTACCTGTATTCCCTGGTTCTGAGTGAGTACAGTTTACAGGTACAGCCCATGGCGATGACCAGGAGCAGACCGCACACCAGGCTGCCAACCGTTGCTGCGGTGATGACCTTCCGGGGCAGGATAACGGTGCAGTTGAGCTCATCCGTCCCGTCCTTACAGTCCACTTGCCCGTCACAGCGCCAGCTCTCAAACACACACCTGCAGAGGGGATAATGGATCATGTGTCTTCAAAATATCCCTAGGGTTCACAAAGCAAAAAAACACATACCCAGTCAGGCCCAATGCCCAGCCATTGGTCCAAAATCCAGTTGCCAATCAATTTCCATGTCCAGAGAAGCACGCTGGTGTTTCACTGTTTGTTGAGGCCTCCAAGTCTAATCTTTAGTAATCGTTACCAAGTTAATTTCTGCAATTTCTGAATGAAGCTGCACAAATCAATGCAGTGTTCGGTGGCAAAGCCGTGCTATTCAGACTGGCTACTTATGTGGCAACTTATGTGCATGTACTAGTATGGTAACAGTTTACACCTCATTTGACCAAATGGAAATAACGTATCTTTATTAACACTTAACCAAAACAACAAAAGTGCTTCACAAGAACAATGTTGTTGTAACCAAGCGATTCCCAGAGGAAATAATAATTTACAAGCATAGAATTTCAACTTCCACACACATGAGTTTCACTTTTGACTCCACCCGGCATTTCAGACTTTCAAAGACGGATGTGGTTCTGTTAGGTGATTTTATGCACATAGCGGCATGACTTGATTGGTCTGCTTTTGAGGGGACAGACATTACTGAGATAAATACAGACACATACCTACAGAAATAAAAACTAGCAATCGGACACAACTTGCCGATTTAAACTTTAAAAAATGAAATGGCTCTATACTGTAGTAGCACCTGAACTTTTTATATACACAACACTGTGACCTTCACACCTGTGAGAAATGACTGCATAACAGTGACAACGCTGAGGAAGACCTATTAGGTTGAAACATTCATTGTGCTGGCTATTTCCTAACTTTCATCTTCACACCTGTCACATGACACTTTTGTAGACAATGGTGGGTGGGCCAACTTCCTTTCTCTGGCACACTATTAGTCAAACACAACACTTCCCTTTGTCAGTTACAACTAAATTGAAGGCCATTTATGGATTGAAGATGTTCCAAAACATTCACACTCTCCCACCTGTCACTATCACAATGGAAGGTCCCGGGCTGGCACACGACACAGTCCCTCTCATCACTGCCGTCGGCACAGTACAGTTGGTAGTTGCATCTCTCCTTTGCAGGGTAGCACACTGGCCGGCCCACAAAGTGGGGGGCCATCGCCCTCTGCCCTGCCCCTCCGCAGGCAAACTGGTCACGGCTGCATCCCCTGCAGCCCTCCTCGTCCTTCCCCGTCTCAGGACAGTCCCACTTGCTGTCGCAGCGCTGCTCTTGGGTGTAGCAGCCCCCCACCGGGCCCCCACACCGACCCTCCCAGGGGGGGCAGTAGCCTCCGACGCGGAACGTGGCGTTGAAACCACTCCCCTCTGAGCCGGGCAGCGTTTGATAGGACAGTGACAGCAGGCCGGTCCGTGATTCCACCTGGACTGACTTGTAATTGGAGGCGCTGGTGATCTGTGAAAACAGAGGGGCAACGTACGGGCACGGTCAGATGATCGCATGAAAGGAAGTGATGCGTTTTAGAATGCCAAAAGGAAGCATTGCTGGTTAAATGGAGCACTTAAGGGAAAAGGTGAGTGAGTGGTCCTAAAAACTAAAATTTACATCTATCTCTTGAGTCTAAGGAAGCCATATATGAAACTCGTAATTTAAGCGATGTAAGATATGTTAGGTTGAATAAAGCATCTATTTGGCATCAAACGCTACGCTAATATGCTGTGCCATATCCCACGGCTATGGGGTTTAATGCCGAATCATGTGGATCTCCTAATCCACATGGGGACGGCATCGCTCCAGTATGGATCTTGGACATGTAGCCAGCCAGTGACGTAAGTCCTCAGTCCTATAACATATATATGACGTCTAATTCCACATTTCCACAATAAAAGTCAAGTTAAATATTTTGACAAATAAAATGTACGTGAAAAGAATTTCTTGCGCACACTGCTGGCAGTGTGCACAAGAAACTGCTCAAGAAATAAAGTGCGGATCGGTCCAGCAGTTTGCGAGATTAGCTCCGGACAAACACCTGCAGAGCTACGCTGTAAAAGCATTGTTTGGCTACAAACTGTACAAAAACAAGAAGGCAGAAACGGTAATAACTTTGACATTCATGGAGGCCTAACTGTAGAGGAGTGGATAGAGCAGTTTTTTTGTTTTGTTTCTGCAGGCAGTTGGAGGGCCTAATTTTCATATTGTCATATTTGGTGACTGTTTTAGAAAGCTATGGGGTTGTCCTCCATCTTCGGGCCAAACAACTCACCTTAGCTGTGATAGAAAGAAACACAACATACCACGGCCTGTCATGAGTTGTTTAAATACAGTACATCATGCACTTCAGCCACATTCAAAACAGACACATGATATCAAATCTCTCTAACAACACTCACAATCTTGATGACTTCCCCTGTGCCTTGCTGCCTGTTGTAGATACTTAGTGTGTCTCCAGGGCCCAGCACCAGCTGTTGCAAGTCCAGCCTCAGGGGCCTGGAGTCCTGGGGGTCGAGGGTCCACACGCACGAAAGCGCGGGTCCTCGAATGGCCGGGGGGGAGAAGGTCCCGTAGAAGGTCTGGAGCAGCCCCCCGCAGGGCCACTCGATGGGAGTCGGAGTCACCACAAGCTCCCTGTGAACCTGAGGCTGGCTCGGCCCCTGGTCCACCTGTGCCAACTCCTCCTCAGCCTCCTCCTCCCTCTCCCGTAACAGTTCCCACAGATCGTCCTCTGTGTTCCGCTCCGTGTCCCGGTTCCCTTCTAGAGGCTCACTTCTGTCGGGGTCCCTGACTCGGTTTCTCTCCACTGTGGTCGCCTCGGCTTGAGTTCTGCTGCTGTGCGTCGGGTCCCTGGGTACGTCTGGGGCCCCTGGCTCTCCATCGCAGCCCTGTTCATCTGTGCCGGGGCCCTCTCCTTCGGCAAGGCACTCCACCTGACCATTGCAGCGCCAGGACAGAGGCAGGCATCGCCCCCCTCGACATTCAAAAGATGTCTCCGGGCATTCTTGAGTGTCTGGAGAGGGATCAAGAGAAGATACGAGTGAAGTGGAGATAAAAGCGGAGCTAGAAAAAAGGAAAATAACGCAAGACAGAGATTGAGATCAGGCGAGCCAGATTGAACCATGAAGTAGGGCGCATAATTGTAGTAGGGGTGGGTGTGTCCAGAATGGTCACATACTGTAGTTGAGAATCTAGTGGTCTTTCTATTCATGCAAAGCGGGTGGGTGATGGCCGTCTATGGTTGTCTAAGTAGACACAACAATGTCCGGTGGGTGGCGGCCCAGCGCAGCAGTTAACACAAATTCAGTGGCAGGGACAGAGCGGTGAGAGAGCTCTCAGGTTAATTGTTTTGGTCTGCCTGAATGCTGAATTTGTACTTCTTACTAGAACAGGGAGAGATGGCAACACTGGTTTCATATACACTGGATTCCTCATTTGATTGGTCACAAATATGTTATGAAAAATAATCATCAGCCTCACACCTCTGGCATAGCTCAGTCTGAATGATGACACAGGGAACAGGTGAGGGAGGAAGTGGTGCATCACTGTAATGTTTCCTCCCAGGAACTCCATGGGCGGAGGCAACTTGGTGCCACAAAGAACAACTGGCTCACCACCTGATGAGGACTTCACAGAAACCCATTCCTTCTTGCAACGCACAGAAAACTGGGAAAAGCTGAGGAAAGAATGAGAGAAGGGTACGGGAATTCAATCGCTGGCATGGGAGCAAATTAACAGAAAATATAAAAACAATTGGATAGTAAATTAACGACTCATATGTTATAACTTATTACCAAATTAATTCAGTCTTTAATGTATGCAAGTCAATTCCAAACAAGGATGGACTAGAGAAGATGAGGGACAGTACTGTCTTTAACCGATAGACCTGTGTCACACTTCTTTGTATGATTGCAGAATATTAAAACAACAATTATATAAAGTAAATATTATTTTACACCTGCTTGAGGCTTTGTTAGATAGTAGTGGCGAGGCTTAACACATACATTGAGGGGTCAGCTGAGACATTAGAGAGGGTACATGACAACAAAGGTATTGAGACAGATTTGAACAGAGGGATGTTTCCGTCTATTTTTAAGTTATAACACTTTACTAATTAATTACAAATATAAAAAAGGATGTAGTATGATACAATTATGTGGTATATGCACAGTTATAACTGTCACATGGGTATTGAAATCTTTTGGTGTTAGATAAGTCTTCAGGCTGTGTCACTTTCAATGAAGCAAATACAAATAATTATAATTATTTTATAATTGTAAAAATATGTAAATAAAAAATACAACAATTGAATAGTAACAACTCATATTTAATTAATTTAGCCTTTAGTGTATGTGTCAATTCCAGATAATTATTATTAGTTATTATTATAATTAATTATTGGTTAATATTATTATTATTAGTCTTATTATTAGACAAGTATTAGTCCCCTCTGAGCCGGTACCTGAGCACAATGGGCTCTCCCTCTGAGCCTGTGATGACCCAGCAGTCATACGTATAACCGAAACGATAGGACCAGCTGTGGTAAGCAGAGCTTCTGATCTCTCCCTGTACGCTGTCCAGGACTTGAAGGGAATGTCCACAATGCGCTGGGAGACAGAGAATGACAACATTTAAATTAAATACAGATTATGAAGGCCAGAATTCCTGAACACATTTTTACAGAATTCTGTTTTGGATTTCAAAATTGTGAGCACTCAAGGATCAGTCAAAGTACTGGCCATGTTATTTATGGCAAAAATGACATACTCCTCGTCTAGCTCTTTGAAATCAATTTAGTATGACAGTTATGTAAACTTTTTGGGGAAATTGCAAGGGCTCAAATGGAGGTAAATGTAATGAACACAGACACACACCCGGCTGTTACATATAGCAAAACCTGATTCATAATTAGTTTTGTGACAGTGTCACGCACCGAAAATAGCAGATATACAAGCTCACATCGCTTTGCACTGTGACATGTTGTGAGCTTGTAGATCGGCTATTGTCAGTGTGAGACACGATGCGCAACCAAGTACTGTATAAATCAGTTATAACACAGATACAAAGAGGTATAGTATGTAACTAGAACGTGACATGGACAAGACCTGTAAAGACATGACATGCACAGGGTAATGTGAGATAGTGCTGACTTGCATTCCTCCTTACCTTCCTTACATGATGCAGGTTTTAAATGATTGTATGCTGCAAATTCATAAGCAAAAACAGAACAGGTTAGGCATGTCTGAATATTCACTTAATCATTACGCTGGGAATTATAATTATATACCAGTAAATCTACTGTTGCGTACACTGTTGTGGGACATAATAAAAATGGGAAAATTACAGATGGTATAAAATCTATTAAAACATCAGTCTACATTTTTCATTCAGTCAGAATTTACTCACCTATTATGCCGAATAAAAGGGCACAGATGTTGTGAAAGACTGTCATTTTCCTAATGCTTCTCTTAAGAAATGGTAGAAATCATGAAAAAATATAAAAAATATAAAAAAAAATAAAAGGTTCAAAACAAAAGTGAAAATAATGTGTCCAGGCTGCCCTTTAAACAGGCGCCATTTCTTTATATGGTTAGGCTCGGGAAGACTTCACCTGCAAAGTGAAAGTAAGAACTTAGAATTAACCCATTAGTTACATTAACATATTAGGATTAGGAACATTACAAATTAACATAAATCCACGCAGATGTTGAAGGTTGAGGTCATTGTGATCTGACTGGAACACAGTGTTTACATACACAGCTATTTCCTTCCGTCCACTCCCAGCAATGACGTCAGTTGCCAAATGTAGCTACACTACTAGATCTGGTCCATAGCGTTAGAAGGAGTTCTCCTTAACGCTATGTTACTTTCGAACCATTGCCCACTCACCCCCGGTAGCACAGGCTGCGCAGCCTCTCGTCTTTAGTAAAAAATAAAAAATACACTTTCCTCTACTCACCAAAACAAAGACGGTTTTATGATGTTAAAAACTGACTTTCCGTAGTGGGAACACTCGGAGCCCCCCACCTCACGTCTAAAATACACCCTTTGACCTAAATGTAAAATAATCCACCGAATGGAAAACAAAATGTAATTACTCCGCTGCGCCCTCTACAGATCTCGTCAATAGAAAAAGCCCATTGACCTGATCTGTAGAGGGCGCAGTGGAGCAACTAAAAATGTTTTTCCATCCGGTGGATTATTTTACATTTTGGTCAAAAGGTGTATTTTAGACGTGAGGTGGGGGGCTCCGAGTGTTCCCAATAAGTAAAGTGGTCTTTCAACATCTTAAACCCGCCTTTGTTTTGGTGAGTAACGACAGAGTATTTTTTATTTTTTACTAGAGCCTAGAGGCTGCGCTGCCTGCGCTACCGGGGGTGTGAGGGCAACGGCTCGAAAGTAACATAGCGTCAAGGACAACTCCTTCTAACGCTACGAAGCAGAGCTACTACACTACTGTACTGTTTTGTATAGTATTGTATTAAAAATTACAATAACGTAAAACGTTTCCGTTGTTTCAGATTAGAAGAAAAACGCAACCGTGTGGGTGTGATGTTGTTATAATACCAGGCATAAGTTGCCTGTCCTGTGTGTTTGTGTGTGGAAGAGGAAAGGAAGGTAGCAGCTGTTCGCCTCAGTAACAGGAGGCTATAGCTAAGCTAACGCTAACTTCCTTATCTTCGTTTATAGTCACGTTTTCTAAACCGTGACAGTCGGCGAAAGGCTTTCAAGCCGAGTTCAAGTGAGCATGGCGTATGTATCTACGTTAGAAACGTCGCGGTTAAAACGAGGAGACACAATAAAACATCATTAAGAAGAAGTACGACACGGTCACATTCTTACCATGTCAATCTCCGTCGGCCCCTTTTTTTTGTTGTATTGTTGACAAGAGTTCAGTGCAGTGTTGCCACGTTTTGAGAGAGAAATAAGCAACCAGGTCTAACAAGTCAAAAGAAGCGATTTGAGCACTTTAAACATCGGCTATTTGAAAAGAGCAGATCTACAAGCTCACAATGCGTCGCGAGATTGTAGATCTGCTATTTTCTAAAAAAAAATCTTGGGGAAAAAGTGAAAATTTGAAATATTTTTTAAACATTTGAACACAAATTTTGTGTGAGGCCCGGGTCTATCCCTGGCATAAAATATTTTAAGATGGGGACAAATACTTATTAATTTGCGGGTCGTTGATTGAAAATGTTTGAGAACCAACATTAACAACATTAGGAAACAAGCCCAAATAAGCAACTAGATTTTACAAACAAACCCAAAAAAAACGCAACCAGCAACTACCAATATTTACAAGCAATTTAACAGAAAAAGAAGCCCAAAGTCGCTTATATATAGTCTTTCCAAAGTCACTTATAATAAGCGGACTTGGCAACCCTGTTGACAAGAGTTCATTGCAACTTCCGTGTTGTTTAGCAGGGGACGGGGCCACATCAGACACATCTATTTACCTCTTCATTGATAAATAAATACATCTAACATTTTCTTCTACATATTAAAGTGCTTTAGTAACTCCAGGTTTACCAGGTTTTTATAAATACTAAAAATGTGTGGATTACATTGTTATTAAAATAATAATAATAATAATGAGTGGAAAATGACCACTAGATGTCAGTATCAGTCGACCCATCAAGCTGTCGACAACTACAGCGCAAAATGTCTATCAATAGGCCCCTGGCCCCAGTGATAATAATCTAATCAATAATGTAATACACCAGTGGTGTAACGTACCTCAGTGCATTTACTCAAGTACTGTAATTTGAGGTATCTTTACTTTACTGGAGTATTTCCAATTTTCAGTACTTTTACTTCTACTCCACTACATCTCAGAGGCAAATATTATACTTTTACTCAACTTCAACTATTTGAAAACTACTAGTTACTTTGTAGATTTTTATTGTTATTACAAAACATACATGACCCACTTCAGCCCTATATACAATTCGGCCATTTGAAAATAGCCGATCTGCAAGCTCGGCTAGCCAATCTACAAGCTCTCAATGCTTCGCGCTGCAACGCATTGTGAGCTTATACTGTAGATCGGCTATTTTCAAAGATTTAAAACTTAATAAAATAAGTACATTTTGAATTCCGGACTTTCACTTGTATCAGTCTCAGAGTATTTCTACATTGCAGTATTGATACTTTTACTTTAAGAAAAAAAAAAAGTACTTTTTCCACCACTGCATGTGTAATCCACACAAATTTCTCAAATTATTTTCTATACAAAACGTGTTTCGCACAGGTGTCTCATTTATGTTTTTTAGGTCACAGTGACAGAAAAGCAATTAAAATGTAAAATGGACAAATCTGTGTCATCCAGTACCTACAACCTAATATTTTCTTATTTGTAACAACTTTATTTAACAGTTTTTATGTTATAAACATGTACATAGCATACAAAAAGAGCACATAAAACATATATTCTATACCCCCCCCCTTTAGTCTCCAAAAACAAAAACAAAACAGAAAGCAGTGGGACAAAAATTACAAATCAAAACACAAGTTTAGACCATAGACAGTAAAATGGTTTAGACAGAGACACCTCGTTTCATCTCCATACAACAGAGACTTCCACATCCAGTTTTCCACAAACAAACAGTATCTTACTTAGCCAGACAAAATAAAATAGAATACAAAATGAAATAAACAGTTTAATGAAAGGAAAATCCTACAACCTTAAACTAATTTGTGTTCCCAGATTGCAGTAACAAAAACAACAACAACAAAGACAAAGACAACAACAACAATAAAAAAAAAAATAATAATAATAATAATAATAATAATAATAATAATAATAATAATAATAATGATAATAAACATTTTATTTCCAGCGCCTTTCGTCCAAGCTATAAGGACATTTTACAAATGATAGTAAAATATACGATCAAGACTATTTGATATGGCGTCACATCTGGGGGTTGGGAGGGGGGGTCTCTCTCTCTCTCTCTCTCTCTCTCTCTCTCTCTCTCTCTCTCTCTCTCTCTCTCTCTCTCTCTCTCTTTCTCTGACCACGTCCACATGCTGCAGACTCAGATTGCTCTCTATCAACAGAGTAAAGAATTTGAACAACTACTTGAAGGGAGACAAAGGAAACACAACTATGGCGTTGTTTTGACATCGGGGAAGAAAGTTTCTTTACTTGGATTTTCGACGTTTGGCACTGATTTAAGTAACTTATTCTCCAAAGGATTTTTTTTTTCGTGAGCTAAAGAACTGACCTGTGTGCAATTAAAAGGTGTCCATGCGCAGCACAGGGTTTTTGGCATATATTTATATTATTATTATATATTCCGTAGAGACTAACTACACGGAATAACGCCAAACATCTGGTTTTCAACCGATGGTGTCCCCATACGGACCTTAAGGACCATAAAGTATTAGTTTTGGGTAAATTAGTGCAGATATCACCAACAATGCTGCCCCGGCTTGAGAAGGTGATCCAGTTGCTCACGCTGGCGTGCAGTCTCTACTTTGGGATTACTTCTTCTGCAATAACCGAAGACGTATTAAAAGCCGAGGTATGTGTATCACCTAAAGTTTAAACTGAATTTGATAAGCCAATTCATGGTTAAGTTATAGCTGCTTGTGGTAGGCCTATATGCAGTGGTGTAAAGTAACTAAGTACATTTACTCAAGTACTGTACTTTAAGTACAATTTTGAGGTATTTTTACTTTACTGGAGTATTTCCAGTTTTCAGTACTTTTACTTCTACTCAACTACACCTCAGAGGCAAATATTGTACATTTACTCCACTACAATTATTTGAAAACGTACTAGTTACTTTGTATATTTTGATTATTATTACAAAACATACATTACCCTTCTACAGCTTGTAGATCTGCTATTTTCAAAAGATGTGTATACATTTGAAAACTTGTGAAATGGGGACATTCTGCATAATGAGTGCTTTATATACTTTTGGTACATTAAGTACATTTTTATACCTTTTGTACTTTTACTCAAGTACATTTTTAATTCCGGACTTTTACTTGTAACAGAGTATTTCTACATTGCAGTATTGATACTTTTACTTAAGTAAAAAAATGCAGTACTTTTTTCATCACTGGGCCATGTGATGTATACATACACTTGAGGTCGAGAAATAGCCCACTGTATGTTGGATTTAAGCAAAGACATGTGTGATGGTGATGTGTTTAGAGATAATATGCATTTTCTTCTTGAAAGATTATAAAACTATAATCCTTTACAGGGTAGTCTCATGATTTGCCAACTGGACTGGTGTTGTTGTTATTGTGTCTGTCATAACCTTGTGTTTTTCAACAGCATCAAGAAACGAAACAAGACCAATCTGAATGCAAACTGTAACATGAGATGGCACTGAAGCCACAGAAAAAATGCACTGATTGTATTACAACCATTGTAAACCTTTTGGCCTGGGGACGCAAAGAGGGAGTGGGGGGCAGCGCAAAGTTTTTAAAACTCAGCTGAGCTGAGCTGCTTTGTTCTGAGAAAATGGGGGTGGTGGGGTTTAGAGGGGAGGGAGAATAGCTTAATGGTTTTCATCTGCTGCAGACAGACAGTAAACTGGGTCGAGGAGGGAGGAAGCTGTCTTGCATTGCAGCAAACTGGACATGAAGGCCCCATCTGGCAGACTAGTGTGGGCCACAGGCGACACAGGCTGTGAGGCTCAGGCCCGGAGACACTAAACCAGTGGTTTTCAAACTTTTTCATGTCAAGGACCCCCAAAAATGATATGTATTTGGCTGCGGACGTCCATCTAATTTTTTTTTTTTTAAATTGCAGATCTACAAGGTCATAGCACGGCACCCGAGCTTGTAGATCTGCTATTTTTGAATAGACAAAGTATAAAATATGGTTAAAGTGGTTAAAATTATTGTGACGCTATATGAACCCCTGGGGGTCCCCGGACCCCACTTTGAGAACCAATGCACTAAACTACCATCGAGCCTCTACCTAAACAACATGCTTTACCACCAGTGTGTCCATGCAGCTCTTAAAATGATTAGGTGTCTGCATCTCACCCTACTTTATGTTTACCATTGTTCTGGTAGGTGATAAAAAATCTCCACACATTCCAGCCGATAACATCAGTAATAACTGAAGGTCATAATGACCGTGGCGTGGACAAATGATGGGTGTCCGATGTTAATCTATACTGTTAAGGCAGTGTTAGGGCACGTCCAGTTGCACTGTAATAGTGTTGACTCCAGTTGAAAGGTGTTTTTATCCATGGGTCAGGATTGCGTCTCTGATAACTGGTTGCCACGGAATTGACCAAGGGAGCTTGTCCTCTGTGAAAAAAAGTCCTCTGTGTTCACTGAAGAAAGTGTCCCATCATAGCTATGATGGAAAAAGTACAGTGCAATGTTGCCTCAGTGGTGCTGCTATTCACCATATGAAGGTTCAGTTCTGTAGTTCATGTTAGACAGGATGCATGAGGGACCTTAGTCAGTGACCACAAACAGCTGGCGCCTGAGTCAGGCCAGACATGGTCTATCACTCAACTCAGAACCGAGAGAGAGAGAGAGAGAGAGAGAGAGAGAGAGAGAGAGAGAGAGAGGGGTAGACAACTTAAGAGGCCACAGAGGCAGGCCTCTCTGAGGAAAAGACTTGCAGAGTGATGGATGGCTGTAAACAAAATGCAAAAAGAAGAAAATAAAAACACGTCTATTTGCAGCTGTGTTGATGCCGTGGCATAAAATGTACAGCATCACTTTTCGCTACTATGTTATAACAGTAGGCAGCTGAGCTCTAATAATACACCAAGAACGCAACTGCAAAAAGGCTGTTTGTTCACATGCTGAAGCAGAGTATGACATATACAGTATACGACATATATATACAGTACCTGATCAGATTAGGTGGAGGGCTCATGAAGACTTGTGTCATTATGTACACATTTGTGGACAAGTGAGCCCATGCTAAACGGTGCTGGCATAACAGGCCCCAGACGTAGTGGCCAGCCACGACGCAGTGAGGGGATTACCAATAATTATGGGTTCTGGATTACATCACCTGAGCGTTGTATGTGAAACCTATGATCAACGCAATGATTTGCTTGTGTGTCTGTGGGAAAAGTAGACTAAACTGTAAAAGAATGGCGGCTTCCCGGGGAAAGTGTGTGAGCGAGCAGTCTCAGCACAGACATGGGAGTGGATGGAGGGAGGAATGAAAGAGAGGGAGACAGATAGAATCTGTGAAACTGAGTGATGTAAATGTATTATTAGGGCTCAGATCCTCCAGCTAAAGACTCAAGACGTAGTGTTCCGTCTTGAGAAATGAGGAAGCGGAATCCAGAATGAGGAACTGAAATTAAAGGAATTACGTGGTTTATCTTATCCACTGTGTTACAACATTTCTGAAGATCCCTGTCTGGGATGACTGGTGGCTCAGACAGACCATATGCTTCTTGTCCTTGTGAGTGAGTGAGGACTCCTCACTCACTCACAAGGACAAGAAGCACATGAGGACCCAGGTTCGAATTCAATCCCCATCTTGTCTCGCATATAGCTCCTCTCTCTCTCCCCTTAATTGGTTTCCTGTCTCTTTACACAGACATATCTGAAAGTAAATAAAAAAATGAAATGTAAAACTTCACTTTGACAAAAATAAGACCACTTAAACTGTTTTGGCAATTCAGTAGACAAGCCCCACTAATGGGGGCATAAAGAATTTTCAAATTCTACAAAAATGTCACTCTGCCTTTTAAGACAAACTAGTAACTGCAACACTTTACATTTCCAATGTTCAACATCTGTTTTGACTCACAATTTTTGCATAGTCTACAAAATGGCTGGTTGTGAAGGAAGTGGGCAGCAATGAAAACAAGTGGGTCTGAGACAGGATCTGGCTAATGCCTAATTTATACTTTGTCGTACGACGGCGACGTGGACTAGCAGATCTATAAGCTATACAACAAGTCGTATCTGTGATGCGAGTGCGTTGTGACTTGTGAGCTTAAAGCCGTCGTATGACAAAGTATGAATTGGGCTTCAAAAGTAATATTTTTCCCTAGAAAGAGTTGCACATCTGGAGTCTCATGTCTCGTGATCACAGTGCGGGGTCATAGGGTCAAACCCCATATGGATTCACTTCAGTATATCTTGACAGGAATGGTTGTGGTTGTAGCATCAAAGTGTGCTGAAAATCTTTGTTCAAGCTCCGGTGCATGCTGCTCTGTTGATTACCAGCTGTCACTTTGAAATGTCCAAACAATCAGCTGGACTCAACCTCAATGGGAAACCGGTGGACTTCAGTGGACAGACACTACAGATAGCATGCTTATCTATACTCCACAGAGAGGTCAACAAAGAGGAAATGTTTCCGCCCAGCGTCTTGAGACCTGGCCTATTGAACAGGTTGTTTGCATTCTTAACTCCACTCTGACCAACATTTACAAGCTCAGTATTTTTGGTCTCACACCTTATTAGTTGAGCCGCAAAGCGATTTCTAAACAATTTTAACCACTTTCAACCTGGCAGCCTTATTTTGGGCATCATTATGGATATATTTATTTATATGCGCAGATTTACAAGCTCACTGCGTTTCGCACCATGACATGGGAGCTTGTAGATTGGCTATTTTTGTTTGTCAAACTACATATAGGGCTGGTTAATCAATGTGTGTATGTGTCATATGTGTCACTCTGTCCGTAGTATCTTAATACACTGTATCATCATCATCAAACCACAAGGCCATGAAAGTTAATGTATTAGATCTCTAGCTCAGTATCTGACATATGGTGCAAATTGGTGGTCAAAGGTCAAGGCAATGAGCCACACGGCTCAACTATGCAGACCTCTAAAAGTTGTCCTTGTTTGTTTGAATTTGAATTAAGAAAAGCAAAAAAGAGAGGCAATAGAACTGATCCCAAATCTGTGCTTAAGGCCATAAGCAGCATACTGAAAATATCACCAAGGTCACAAACACTTATTATTTTGAAGATGGTGGAATGACTATCATTGTGAAGTGCCAATTGTGTATTATTTAAAGGGTAAATGCAGCCATGTTGATTATGGCCACCAATTTTAAATATACAGAAATGTATGTAACATTAAGACTTTATTTAATAGCGTAACATATTTAGTTACTTTCTGTATTGTCATGTTGACATTCCAAATACTGGAGCTCTCTACATGGCCCTGTAATGCTGCAGCGAAATACATGTTTACTTACAGTATTTGGTGTGCACCTCAAGTGCACCGCATGTCACACCACACAGGATTTTGTGACTAGGACACAAATCCTGTGTCCTAGTCTGCTGCAGTGGCCAATTGCCACTGTAAATACATTACTGCAAGACCCTGAAAATATCTTGCTGCAAATAGTTTGGGTATATCATCTAGCAACGTTGTAAGGCCAGTAAATACAGTGCAGCGATTGCATCATCGTTGAACCTGTTGATCGATTATTAGGTATTGAGATGTAAGTCATTTACAGTGTCGTGCATGGTGTGAAGTCTAACTGGGTCAAAGAAACGAAGGCAATGTGAGATTCAGTCACTCACGACCAGGATTCTCTGTTTTTTCCGTTGGCACAAGCCAAAGGGAACAACTGAGTCAGTCTGTCTCCCTCAAATTTAAATTCAGTCATGCTTCTATCCCCTCTCGTTTACCACTTCTCCACCTTCTAATGTCTTTACCTCTCTTTGCTCTCCATGCTTGGAATCCTTTATCCATTCTCCCGTCCTTGACTTCTTAAGTTCCTATCTGCTCTTTTCTTCCCCAACTCTTTCATTATTTGCGAGTGTTTTAAGAGGCAAGACGTGGAAAATATTATCCAGTTTATTTCTTTGGCTAAAGAAAACCAGATTCACTATTAAAATGCTGTGGATTGTTCCAGCAGCCTGCTTGAAAGCCATATACAGTATGTCCATCCTCGCCTTTGTTTGACACTTGGCAACATTTCTGGATATGGTCATTCTGAACACTGTCTTTTTTGTTTACTAAAGCCTCATTTATACTTTGCCGTACAACCGCGCCACTCGATGGGAATGACTGATCAGTTCTTCGTCAAGCAATTACATACTTCATTTGTGTGAACAGATGCTCAGAACTACCATCAGTAACAAATACTAGACAGTCACCTTAAACAGCACGCTGTTTCAGTGACTGAGTTATTTCCTCTGGAAATAATGTCATCTTCTCTTCTCACCACAGTGGGTATTATTGGACTTGGGAGTTTTTTGTGTTTACAACAGTAACAGGAACTTGCGGATTGTGGATTTTTTTAATAGTATATTTGTGTCTAGCTTATTGTCACGAGAGACTGACTAGACAGTACATACATATGTAACTAAACAATGACAGCAGCATCTGGTTTTCCCTTTGACATGGCACGGTACAATGTCACATCTTTGTGTTACTCTGTGGTCACACAAAGTGACAGACAAAGGACAACAAGCGACAAAGCAGCTGGTATTGCCAATGGTCGCGTGGGCTACGCTGAGTGACATCACGTGGCAGGTTGCCTGTTGACAGAACAGCAACATTTGGCGACAAAAAGTTGAGAAAAGTTCAAACTTCATGCAAATGAAATGAGCGGTGACATAGTCGATCGGCATCCAATTAGACGGCTGAAATGTTTCCTTAAACTAGTTGGGAGGTTACAGTGCTGTAAGTCAAATGCAGGACAATATGACAGCATAAAAAGTCGCTCAACGAAAACGTTAACGTTATGTGATATCAAATGATCACATGATCACAGAAACTGTTTCGACACAAAAATAAATGAGTTCTTCTGAAGCACACGGTCATGCTAAAAAGGACTCTGATAAAGACACCTGTCTTCAAAGTATTAGTTTTTTTTGCACCATTAATAAATTGCCAATTTGTTTTTGTTCAGATCACTCATCCCATTTCTGAGAGGCACCAGTTTTGCGATGTCCGTCAGCTGAAGCATGGATAGTCCCTCTGTTCACAATATGTTGAACTAGCAGGGGCTAGTTCAAATGACTTCCCTGTATGGAAGAAGCTCTCGGATACTGTTAATAAACTTTTAATCTAGCTGTTGTAAATATGAAATTAATCAGTACTGAGCAACTGCATGGCCTATTTATTGTCTAAACTGTTCAGAAACAGTTTTTGTTGGATTGTGACGTTGACAAATTGTGAAATTGTTTCCAGAGAAGCAGCCATTATTCTTTTAGCAGCACAGTTCCTCAAAGCTACATTAGCAAGGCCCACAAGCTGGCTGCAAGTGACAGCTAGTGACAAGTCACTGTCAGTGTGAGTGCTGGGTCAACATCCTCTCGTCCTCTCTGCTTCAACATAGGACTGAAGACCTATAGTGTTGAGAAACAATGTGCGAGATTTGTATCTGGACGGCATCCCTCTCCGCTGTCCTGACGTTTATAGATGTATGCTTGTTCTGTCGACAATGGAGACTGCAAGCGGTCTTCATATTCAGTAGCATATTGGAATTGCCAAGCTCTTTTACAGTACACACAACTCTTTTATTAACCTAATAAAAGAGTACTGTATCGTATGTAGTACTGTATAATACCTGTATTAAATTGTACTCCCTTCCCTATACAATTACCAGTTAAATAGGAAGCGTATATCCTACCTGGTCCATCAGCCCTATATTCCCTCAGCCCATTGTTACCTCAACCCCTACCCTAACCCTAACCCCAACCACAATCCCAACCCTTTCAGGGAGCATAGTCGTTGGCCCCTGAATTAAGATAACAAGGTCACTGTGATTGTAGTCCTACCTCCTCAGTCTAAAGCCTAATTTTCAAAATCAGTGAAGGACAAGGTCGTTGAAATGAGGCTTTAAGTGATCATCCTCTGCAACACATACATACAGTGTACCCACGTGCACAACTTCACTGAACTGACCTTTTCCAGCACATTTGCATGACGCTGGCCCCGTCTGTACGTCTGTGCATTATACCATTAGACCACACGTCAGTCCACACACTGCACAGACCCAGGGGTCTGTTTACTAAAACAGCAGCCGCCTCGTGGGTCCAGCCAGTCCGTTGACCACACAGAGCTCTGCAGCTAAGCTACCTAGCTACCCCGAGGCCAACAATACCGGCCATGTACAAGACACGATAAATAGAACCTTTGACTGTGGCTGCCGGGGGGTTCCAGGGGGAGCAGTGCATGTTGGGATACCTGGCGTCCGAACGGTGGCGGGGGAGGGATAACTTGGTAGGAGCGGCAGGGAAAAGCGAGGGGGCCTGACGGCAGAGGAGGGGAAACTTTTCATCCAGCGGAGCGGAGAGTGTTTTTATAGAGGCAGACGCGTCACCGCACCGGAGCCACAGCGAGCGCACACAAGGCTGCAGTCAGACGGTGGGATGGATGGGAAGGGAAGGAGGGGTGGTGGGAACAAGAACAGGCGGAGGAGGGAGAAAAGGAGAGAGCAAGAAGGAGCGAGACAGGTAGAAACAGAGAGACGTAGAGAGTAAAAGTATTAAATCAACTCTGAGAATGTAGATATGGATTGGGTCCATTTTTTACGTTCTCAAAGTTATATTGACATGGAGGATTTAACTGTGCAGACAGAGGCAGCAGGAGGCCAGTAAAATGAAGTAGATGAGCAAATGTGGCCAGTGGAGTGTTTGTAGTGAAGGAGAAAGCAGGATTGAGTTACAGGTCAACTCGCTGCATAAATGAGCCTCTTTCTCTGCCTAAACACAGCTCCTGTCTGCAGTGGCTATGTGTACCTCCAGGTACTATGGCCATTACTGTACAGTCACTGTGTGTACCTACCCAGGTACTCAGACCATTACTCTACAGTGGCTGTGTGTACCTACCCAGGTACTCTGACCATTACTCTACAGTGGCTGTGTGTACCCAGGACAGGTACTATGACCTTGCATTACTAGACAGGGGCTATGTGTTCCCAGGTACTATGACCTGGTATTACTGTACAGTTACTAGCTTCCACCCCCCCCCCCCCCCCCCCACACCTTTTCTCGCATACACTCCATTCCTTCATTACCTCTTCTCCTTTTCTTTGCACTCTTGCATGTCGTCTTTGAATGGGGTTGAATAATGAGAAAAAAAGGAGAACGATAACCCTGGAACAAGACTGACATCTCTGAGGTTTAGAGGATTCTAACGCAGGAATTCTGGGTAATTCCACTGACTTAATTTGTGGTTTAAAAAAAGGGGGGAAATGGAGACACCCAGTGTCTGAGTACGGTTCACAGATACACAAATATGGAAACACATTCATGTAGGGTTTGCGTCTGCAGCAAGCAGAACTCCATCAGTCGGATAGTAGGGGAAAAAGATGTGTTTCCACCTTGAATGCAGATGTAAGGGCAGCTCTCCAAGCAAAAGTAAATGGCTGCGTCTCTGTTTCCGACAGTCCATCTTAAGGTCACCAGCACGAAGCAGTGGAGAAACCGGGCTAGTCTCCCATTTCAAAGGGAAAGATCAGCTTCTGATGCCTTTGGTGGACATGGAAGACCGCTTGAACTGGAGGTTCCCTGTTTGACTCCTCTAATATTACAAAGAGCGGGCAAGAGAGAGATATCAAAATTGAACATTCAGTAAGGCAGATGTTGTTTAAAGTAAGTCCACTTACCACCTCCAGTTGTCTTTTGCGATGGCAGCATAGACAGGCGTTCTGGGTCACCGTGACTGAAATGACATCAGTCAGTGCTTTGAGATCCAGCAGTTTTTTTTTTGGGGGGCATTCAGCTTCTCTCTCATCTCTCCTTATGACCCCACAACAAAGTCAAGCGTGTTTTTTTATTTATTCGCCTAGCATAAGTGTGGGAGTGTACTGGGTTTATACGTTTATACGTTTTTATACGTATATAGCATTGCTACAATGTAATGTAACAGTTCAAAGATGAGGTTTAATCAGGGCTAGATCCTGAGTCCATGGGCCCCTGGACCTGAGACTGCCTCAGGGGCCCCCGACCTGTTATTATTGTTTGTTCGTTTTTTTTCTGCTACCAAAACTCACACAATGTGGAGTGACCCCCCTCATATTGATACTAGTTATCACAGGAATAAAGTAATTCCATCCTATTGACATCACCTGAACCCATTTGGGTTGGATGTCCACACCAGTTCATCTTTTTTTCCCAACTATGTCTCTGTATGAAGATTGGCCACAAATGTTCTATGCTCATCACCAGCGGCCAAGCAAAGAGGAACCTTATCATGTTCTTTGCCTCAAACTGCAGGAAGCCCAGATGATTGTGTGGTGCTCAAATCCTCAAATTTCAATAGACCCTCTTTAGAAATCAAATAAGACAGTTATATGAGACATATTTGTGCATATTTATGAGAATAGAACATTTGAAATGTGATTATGGATGACAGCAGAATGGGCAGAGTGGGAATAATGTGTGTTGGTGAGTGCCCTTTTTTCTTGATCCCCTGCCCTCCATCATGTACACGGCCCTGTAGAGTCTACTACAGCTGGTCTACAGTGTAGAGTAGACTATCATGTTGGGGCCCTTTAGTTTGTATCTATTTGATAGACTGTCTGATCAGTTGGTTGATGTACTTTCACTACTTTATTATTTTAAAACAATAATAAATATGAGGGCCACTGCAATAGAATTTCCACGGCTGATTTGTTTCCAGTCCACTCCTGCACTCAATCATCTTTTTTTCTGTTCTGTAGTTTGGAATCCATAGCTAACCTTTCTCAATTAGCGCAAAAGGCGATCACCGGTGCACAATACATGTCATAATACCTTTTTAATGCATTATTACAATAACATATCAATTTAAATGTATCACTTATTAAGAAGGCCTACAGGTCATTGTTTTATTCATGTGACAAAAATACAGTATAGCCCATTTTCATGCTGCAGAAACCAGAAAAGGTTTCTGGAACAGGTTTTTCATTCATCAGCTGGGATGAAACCCACCACCTAAACTTTATCCACTTTTTAAATTGTAAAGAAAGTTTACATAACTTTCATATTTCCATTAATGAGATCCAGTAGTTTAGATTGTAGCAGCCAAAGGCATAACATGGTAATAGACATTGGCAAGGAAATAGTTGTTAAAACTGCCAATAGTTATGGCTTATGGGATAACACAAAACACACACAGCCATAAAGGACCTTCTCTCCGTGTACAGTGCAAAAGGGACAGGGGGTCTTCAACCATCAGGCAGTATAGGAACTCAGTAACAGTAGATAATGATGACCCAAGGTAGCCTGAGACTATTACGTACATCAGGTGTTACTGTAGTGACCTGCCATCCACAACATTCGCACTGTCAAATCATACTATGGTGACAAGTTGGTGCCACATCTGACCATGCGATCCCCTGTCATTTTTCAACGCTCCCAGCCCACACTGAATGCAGAAGTGCCGTTCTCACTCACAACTGCTAATTGCAATTTTTTTTTTAAACAAACAAAGCGATCAAGTGGACATGCCAAGTGGTGCGAAGTAAGCTTCTGCCGACTCAGCACCATTGAAGTTGCATAACGATAGGCAGTAGAATCGTTAATCATCACATCCTCATCAATATGCAATATGACGGGAAGTCCCGTCACATCAGACGTGTGCTGCATGGTCAAATCTGTCCACCCGTTTGACGCAATGGGTGTGAGAATGCATTGGCCATATGCAACAACGATCAATTGTTATACAGGATACGGATGGCCCAGGGCAACCAGAAAGTACAGCAAAAATAAATATTTAGCCTTCTGTGTGCAGAGGCAATTCTTGAGAGTGTTGGGAGTTGGGACAAAAAGTCCCTTCTGACCATCTTGAATGAGCCCTCGTGGTCTCTGGGGGCTCCAGGTACTTGCCTACTTTGTCTGTTCATAGAATGGGCTCTGGAACAGTGGGTATCAGTTTAGCCCAATCTTCTAGAGGGTCCCCGTGACCTTTGGGCCACTGGGCCAAGGCCTGACATGCCCGTTCAGGGATCCAGCTCGGGATTAATATGCTTTTGGTTTTCCAAACTATTTCGGTTTTGTTGTTTAGTCAACTTGGCATTGGTTGTGCAAGCACAAACTGCTGAGTTCCCACAAATGCACACACAAACATATTTGTCTTTGTTTCTTTTGACCATATTCTCTCCCCGTCACATACAGTATCAGAGACAGAGTCAGAGACATGTTTAAACAAGCACTGTACTGTAAGTAAACCGTCATACTCCCACATTCTCGCATCCTGATTCCTGACAAACACACAGGTTCACACAAGTAGCCTAGCCCCTTATTCTGTTGACTCACCAGTATGGTGAACCATTAACTAACACTTCTCAGTTGGTCACTATGTTGTTGCTGACATGCCTTCCAGAGAACACTGGGGGAAACACTTGCCTAGTTTATGCTCCGTCACACGGTGGCGTTGCACGCCTGAAATAGCCGACCTACAAGCTCGCAATGTGTCGCGGATGCGACACGTTATGAGCAGACCGTAAAAGATAAGGGTAGAAAGTAAAAGGGAAAGACAATGATGCACCATATAACCTCTACCATGATAGCCAGGGACACTGTATCATCAGAATGTTTTATTGATGGGTGAATGCCCGTATGTTATAAATTCCTGTTCCAGGGATGATTGGACTTAATTGGTACTAAATCATGGTGGAGGTTTTATGGTGCATCATTGTCCAACATCTGCCTGAGTTCAAAGGTATATGGGAAAGGAGTCAAAGGACTCGTTTTGCTGAAGTGTATAAAAACGGGTGTGTGTCTGTTTACTTACAGTACAGTGCCTTAAGTCGATTAGCTCTATTATTAACTTCAAGTGCTCCATAAAGAGCCCATTAATTAGATGAGATGTAGCCGGTTCCACCAATCTTGTTTTTGTTATTTTAGTTGTATATTGGGAATTGTATATCTTTTATTTATTTAAATTAAAATTTAAAAAAATTGGTCTGGGGTCATTATGATAAAAGGTGTGACGCTACAGATCCAATATGCAATTATTTATTTGAGAAGTTAAGAATGTTTAACACTTGTATTACTCTATGCTTACATTATTTACAGTATGATGATTAATATATCTAATTGCCTGGTTGTTGACTTGCGTAAATGCCTGGACTACTGTGTCACGGTAGTTTCATGTTTTATGGTAGAAAATGCCGCTATTATACCTCTGTTGATTTGAAGCCCCTTGGAGGAGGTTGCTTTGGAAAATGTAATGTAGCCTACATGCTTTTTTTTTCTTTGCTTTTTTTCGAATATCTTCTTTTTCCTTTTTCACAAAACAAAGTACACATACACCCCCCCCCCCCCCCCCCCCCCCCCCCCCGACATCTCTCCCCCCTCCCCACTTACAAACCCACATACATAAAGGACAGCACAGATAAAACATAACAATCAAAAAGAAAACGATACAAGGTACAAAAAAGAAGAGAAAAGGAACAACAAGAAGAAACAAATCTACTGTATATACATTAAGTACTGTAGCTTCAATAAATAATAGATCTAGACTGAGATAACTGTAGATACCAACCTATAACATCTCTGATACAGGTAGGGACAACGTTTCCATACAATCCAAATAAGGTTGCCAAATCTTCAAAAATGTGTCAAAACCATTTCTCAGAAGATAAGTCATCTTCTCAAGAGGAACACAACTATTCATTTCTGAGAACCATCTCGCAATGAGGAGGGGGGGAGTCACACTTCCATGTTATTGCAATACATTTCCTAGCAACTCCAAGTGCCACCTCTATACATTTAATTTCGTGTTTTCTTAGATTTGCACTGATAGTAGTGAGATTGCCTAAGAGGCAAACTTCAGGGTCTAACGGGAAGGGAGTATCTGTAATTTTAGCCAGTGAATGTAGCCTACATGCTTGTGCAATTCATAAATATATATACCATACAGTGTAATTTACAGCAATTTACATGTATGCAGACATGCAAAAGTGTCACTTTTCAGCTACAGTCACCTTTTTGAACCCAAATAGGGCAATTGTGTGACACCTGACAACAACATGTTGTCACCTTTTTCCCCTCGGGCTGTTTGCATGCCTGTGTATGAGCAAATACATTCCTACAGTTAAGCACATTCCATAGAGTATATTTTTACAGTGTGATTATCTTTAGATAATATAGGCCTACTGTTCAATCTGGACGTGAGTGTCATACTGGTCTCAACTGCAGTGTTGAATGCAGAATCCTTGAGTGAAGATAATGTTGTTGGGAGATCAGTGGTCAGTGGTTCCAAAACTTTTTCGCTCAAGACCCAAAAGAGAAATTAGACGTTTGCCCAGAACCCAAGCTAGTGAAAATAGCAGAGCTACATCTCGCAATCTTTTTTTTAAAATGATTTATGGAAATTATTAGATTTTTTCATTTTATTCATGAAATACTTTTGAAATAAGTTGGGAGATTTTTTTGTGTAAACGTTTTGAAATCTTTTGAAATCTTTTATAAAAGAATGTATGTAGGAAACAAAAAAATAGGTATATTTACTCTCGACCCATAAAAATGTATTCGCGACCCAAACATGGGTCCCGACCCACTGTTTGGCAAACAGTGATTTAGATCATGTCAGGAAAACACTCCCCTGAAGCCAAGGACATGTTTTGATTCTGTGTCAGTGAACCTCTTGGGAGTGTAAACACACCAGCCCCGGTCAAATGATAGCAGGAAACACTGCTCTGCTGTGGATGTGTTTTTGTTTACATAATGTAATCTGTAGTTAGATTATTTGTCTGGTGCAGAAATACAGGTGTGCAGTCAGCACAGACTAACTGGATGATCATGGCCTCAAAATGGCCTCTAACTCGCCAATCTCTAAATGAAAAGGTCTGATCTTTCTGCTCTTCTCTCTGTCTCTCTCTCCTTTATCCAGACATGGTTACAGAAGTTTGGCTACCTGTCTCCTGGTGATGTTCGTGCCCAGGCCATCCGCTCTCCCAAATCCATTTCTGCGGCGATATCAGCTATGCAGAGGTTCTATGGCCTTACAGTCACAGGTTCCGTAGATGCCAACACAATAGAGTGAGTAAAGCCCATGCTTTTCCAGTGGGTAAAGGGTTCGAACAAAAAAACTCACGTTTTTTTAAGTGAGGAAAACGAGGAGCAGACATCAGGCACGCCAAAGCTGAATAAATAATTAAGACAGCCAAAGACAATAGTCCTACATTTTGGACCATTGAGTGAACACACACTATATGTGAAAATACATTTGCATATGCTGTAGTTGACAACTGTCTTTTGCTGTTTCCAGGGCGATGAGTCGGCCGCGGTGTGGCGTGCCAGATAAGTTTGGCGCGGAGCTGAAGAGCAATCTGAGGAGGAAACGTTACGCCATCCAAGGTCTGAAGTGGGACAAGAGCGAGGTCACCTTCAGGTCAGAACACACCCTCAGTACATCATCACCATTATGAGTTCCTCAAATTAATCAGAATTATTGTATTATAAGACAGTGTCAGTAAATCGTCCCTTTTATCTGAAAATGCAAAACAAGATGGGGTCTAATAACAATCTGTAGCTATAATGGATAGCAAGTTACTATGTGGGCTGTTTGTGAACAACAACATCATGATGTTATGACATCATCAATATGACTATGTCTTGTCATATTGATGATGATATGGTGCTGAGGACATACATACAGAGTAGCCTCCAGCGGGTCCAGGCTGGTCAAAGCCTGGACTGGCATTGTAAATTCACAAAAAAAACATGCTTGATGTTGACGGATTCTAAAAACTGTCAAATGATCTTCTAGATGGCTCGCCCCCTTAAGCACCACACCGTAAAACCCCTTGGATTTACAGTACATGGATTCCAAGCTTAGATAACCAGCTTTCTTCCTTTTTTAATCTTATTTTTTAAGCAGCCCATGCTTTATTTAGAGGGAAGATATGCCTAATTTATGCTGTGTCGTATGATGGTGTTGCACACCGTACATGGCAGACCTAGAAGCTAGAAGCTGCGAGCTTGTCGGCTATTCTCGTTGCACGACACTGTCATACGACAAAGTATAAATCGGGCTGCAGGAAGAGAGGAAGGGCAGGGAGGGGGAAAGACATGCAACCAGCCACAATCGAACCAGGAACGTTGCAATTATGTGGTCGACACACTATCTGGTCAAAACTTTAAATCCTTGCCTCCTTGGCTTTAATTCTAATTCTCTCCACTCTCTGCAACAGCATACAGAACTACTCGCCCAAGGTCGGGGAGCGTGGCACGTTCGAAGCCATCCGCAAGGCCTTCAGCGTATGGGAGGTCATGATTCCTCTCACCTTCAGAGAGATACCCTACAGCCACATCAGGGACAAGGTGGACAAGTTCGCCGACATCATGCTCTCCTTCGCAGAGGGCTTCCACGGCGATAGCACACCGTTTGATGGCGAGGGTGGTTTTCTGGCTCACGCGTACTTCCCCGGCAATGGCATAGGGGGCGACACGCATTTTGACCTCGCCGAACCCTGGACCACTGGACCAGTCGACCAGGGGGGTAAGAAAATGGACAGATGGGGGAGTGTCGGGGGGGGGGGGGATGAAAGTATTACGGGCTCTCAGATGAGGAAGCAAAGGCGTGTGAGTGTTTTCACTGCGTTGTTTGAAGTCTGTAATTGTTGTAATCATACCGTTAGCCGTGCAATGTGTCTAGACATTGGTTTGCAGGTTTAGGTTGCCTCTAATGCGCTGCAATTTCCTCCTGCCCTCTCTGACTGTCTCCATGTCTATCTGTATTTCTTTCTCGCTCTCTTTCTTTAGGTAATGACGTGTTCCTGGTTGCTGTACATGAACTGGGCCATGCCTTGGGTCTGGAGCACTCCAACAACCCCTCAGCCATCATGGCCCCTTTCTACCAGTGGATGGACACTGAAAACTTCCAGCTCCCAGAGGACGACCGTAGAGGCATCCAGGCCATCTACGGTGGGTCATTCTCTGAGATGATTGTAGAATGTTATTTTGGCGAACAACCTCTGAATGTCTGCTGGCACGTTCCTTCACCACGGCAAACAGTGGTGTGTGTGTGTGCCGTTGTGGCCGTGCCTCTGGAATGCCATTCGTATATCTAAGCCGTACTCTCCCCAACACGGCCCGTGCTCAGCTAAACCGCACGCAGAATCCCACATGTTGTTACTTTCATTGTACTGATACACAGTGTTGTTGTTTTATCCCAAACCCACATGACACTGACAAACTCAGCATAGCAGCGACACATTTTGAAATACGCCTTGTGGTTCTGTGTTATGAGAAATGTGTCTCATGGGTCTCATCCTATCCCTTCCCTCAATGTCTCCCACAGGGACCAAGTCGGGAGCCCCTCCACCTCCCCCAAGGCCCACCAAGCCCTATGTCCCAGACAGGCCCGAGCATGGCCCAGACATCTGTGAGGGACATTTCGATACCATTGCTATCCTCAGAGGGGAGATGTTCGTCTTCAAGGTAAGCAATGATCTCCACACACAGCTCACTGTAACATCAAATTAAGAATATCGCAACGTTTTAAATTTTAAATGAGAAATCCTTTCTTTTCCTTAAGTAACACTTTTACATTCTGGAATAAATGGTGATGATGTTGGATTTAGTTTTTCCAAACTGACAGAGTGTGTGTGTGTGTGTGTGTGTGTGTGTGTGTGTGTGTGTGTGTGTGTGTGTGTGTGTGTGTGTGTGTGTGTGTGTGTGTGTGTGTGTGTGTGTGTGTGTGTGTGCGTGTGTGTTGGTTTTTAACAGGACAAGTGGCTTTGGCGTGTGCGCAACAACAAGGTTCTCCCGGGATACCCCATGCCCATTGGTCACTTCTGGAGAGGTCTGCCTTCCAACATCAATGCAGCCTATGAGAGGGATGATGGAAAGTTTATCTTCTTCAAGGGTAGGGTGTACTATTGGAACCAGATTTAGGATCATTACATCATTGCTGGCAAGAGATGGAAGTAGCATGTTACTATTAACATCTGGTCCCCACTTAATGTCTCTCTCCTCTCTCTCTGATCTCTTCTCTTCTCCTCTCCATCTCTCTTTCCACTATCGAATGCTGCCCTTGTTCTCCTCTCTCCAGGTGACAAGTATTGGGCATTTACTGAGTCAACTATAGAGAAGGATTCTCCCAAGAACCTGAGGGAACTGGGCACAGGTGTACCAAAAGACAAGATGGATGCTGCTCTCTTCTACACCCCTACAGGACAGACCTACTTCTTCAGAGGCAACAAGTGAGTCCATTGTCTATCCATGACACACTCCTTTATATTCAGTCTCCGGAGTACTAATTTAACCAAAACCTGAGTTCACAAACCTGGCCAACGTGGTCCAGGTAAACTAGACTTGGAACAAAGAGCAGATGTTTGTTTTTTCTCTTGTATTTTATTCACCTGTCTGATCCTGTTTCATGCAGTTTAGGCTGATTCCTATTTAAGATTTACAGGGGAAACATACATTTTTGTAAACCATTTTAATATCTGTGCTCACATTTCTTTTAGCTACATTGACGTCACATTCTAGTATGTGCAAATAGGGCAAGGACATCAAAGTGGAGTTTGTTGGAGGTACAAGCAAAGTTGCAAACAAATTTGCGACTTGCATGGATTCTGCTCCTTTTCATGGCTCAGGAACTTGAAAAATTTATATTTAGATGTCTTGTCTTCATTTTCCATTACATAGTGGTTGTTGCAGGTCCCTGCACTATGACAATCTACCATAATCTTGTGCTAGGACAGAAAAATATACCACTGTGTACGATCCGTCTCACAAACGCAATGCTGATACCTGTTGTGTGCACCTCCAAGACAATGGTGGAGTTGGCCAAGGCCATGCCCCAGTTACCCGTATGTGAGTCTCAAAGAATGGTAGTAGATGGTTGATGAGATGTTCAGATGGCTGACGAGAGCCAGGTTTGCATTCCTGTTGCAATGCATACTGATGGTATCTCTCTTTTGTTTATTGGTTACTAGTTATCCTAGCCGTAGCTTGTTCTTTCCGTGCTTATCTACTGCAAGATATACTGTAAATATAGTGTCCCCCATCCAATGTCTTAAGAGTCACATTCCTTCCTTTGTATCCTTTATTCCATCTCAAATTGAGCAACTTCATCCACCCTGGAACATTATGCCCATGCACATTCTTTTCATGATATCACGCCTATATAATGTATTTCCCTTCAAATGCTTTGCTTTTGTCAATAAACATCCTTCTTTTTGGTACTTGCAGGTACTTCCGTTTCAATGAGAAGACTCGTACAGTGGACAAAGACTATCCTAAGCCCATCAGCACGTGGAACGGGGCACCAGACAACATCAAAGCGGCCGTCATGAGTGAAGATGGATGTAAGTGTTCTTCTCCATCTTCCAACAGAGCATTTGCTAAATGTTTTGTTATGCAGTTTGTCTAAAACCCGGCAGTGAGTTCCCAACGGGTTCTCTCGACAGATTTCCAATGCTTAGGGTTGAAATAAGTTCTAATATTTCAATCGTGAAGCTGTTATGTGGTTGAAGAAATTGTAAATAGTGTTGTTGTTGTTTTGTGGAGATTAACTCATTGAAATGATTATTTTTAGTATTAGTATTATTTTGAGTATTATTATGAGTATTATTATTATTATTAATAATATTTTATTCAAAACCCAATGCAAAAAATCCATTGGATAGCTGTGATGAAAAACCCATGTCGGGTCGGCCTACATAAAGACGTCACTGTAGCTCTCTGTTGTGTCTTACTAGCATACAATGTCATTGTGTTTGGGCTGCTGTTTAAAAGTGACATAATTAACACCGTCTCTATCCTTCACTCCAGCCTACACCTACTTCTACAAAGCCAACAAGTACTGGAAGTTCAACAACCAGTACATGAAGGTAGAGGCCGGCTACCCCAAGTCAGTGCTCAGCGACTGGATGGGCTGTGACAGCGAGGAGCCCAAGAAGGGCCGGGAAGAGGAAGTGATCATCATCGAGGTCGACGAATCAGAGGGCGGTGCGGGCCCGGCGGCCGTTGTGATCCCCCTGCTCCTATTGGTGCTCGTGGTCGTCACTCTGGGAGCCCTGTTGTTCTTCAGGAAGTACGGTACGCCTCGACGCCTCCTCTACTGCCAGAGATCTCTGCTGGACAAGGTGTAGACACAATGGCAGGGGACTGACAGACTGCCAGCAGACGGACAGAAAGAAAGCAAGAAAGAGAAAGAGACACAGACAGACAGAGAAAGGCCACTGGATGAAGTGGATGAAAGCCTGGGAGGGGATGGAATGAAGGTGGAGGAGGGTGTGGTTGGAAAAAGAGCCCACATTTGACAACCAGTAAAGCGAGAGAAGCACCGGGGAATGGAAGAAGGAGGATGTTGACGAATCAGGGCATGGGTGGTTTATATTATGCCACAGAAGGGAAAGTTGGACTAAAAGCTGAATCAGGAAATGTGTATTTGTATGTTAACATGTTACATGTAATTGCTCTGTGTTCTGAGATTAGAGACAGACCCGCTCACATGCAGACAGGAAAGAATTGTCAGCGTCGACACAGGGTGACTTGACATCCATCTGTTAAGAATCTTGTTTTTGGTCCGTCCCTCCTCTGCTCTCTTCCCTTTCTAGATTTAAAAAAAAGAAAAAACACCCCTCCTTTTATCTTAACTTGACGACTCCAGCTGAACTGCTGCCTGACATGTATTTTCATTCCCATAAAGTTTCATTTTGTTTTCTCTGCCTGAGTAACAGATTTGCTCTGAAGATTATTATGTCCTATGAGGGTTTTCGCTCTGAAGTCCATTGTCTCGATATAACTTTCTTGCTGAAATTGATTGTTTCCAGATGGGCTTTTGCTCTGAAACCCATTGTCTCAATAGGAGATTGGCTTTGTACCTTAGCTATGGAAAATCTCCAATATCTCCTTCTCCCTTTTACCACTAAGAGGTTTCCCTTCCCCTATTTCCTTATAAGTGTTCACTTCTCACAGGTACTTGGACAGTGGTCCTATAAACTGTGTTCAAGCACTATTCCTTTGTGGAGCATCGGATGGGGTTGAATATAATACACACCCCTTACGCACAGTGTTGGCACAGACAGAGGTACATTTACCAAATGCCTCTTGTTTCAAATATTCATGGTGGAACTTCCCATGGCAAGTACTTTTCGAGCGAGGATAGAGTGAATTTGTCCACACTCAGCAGAATTTTAATTGATTGATTCAGGGCTGAATGAGAAGTCACAGTGATCGAAAAGCACCTCCTACCCTCCACCCCAGCTTAAACGTGTCAAATAATGAAGATGACCTCTGTGGTACCAAATATGGTATATTTTCTAAAGGTATTTTCCATCTTGATGTCTGTGCAACTACATAACTGCATCCTAAATCTTACAGACTTGGAAGGAGAGTGGTCCTTCAGTGTAAACAGTCTGATGATGGGGGAATAAAGAGCTCACAAGTTGAAGATCTTTTACACAACTCCAATGCATTCATTATCGATCAACCAAGAAAGCCAGGGCTGCTTATTCAAATGTTTTATTACCTGCGGTACAGTCTCAAACAATAATGTTCAGTTTTTTTGTTATTATCAATGCTATGAATAATTATTATTGTTATTATAACTATGGTTATTGTTATTATTGTTCTCCTGGTAAAGTTATATTGACCTTATTTGTTGTTGTACATTGTCATTTGGAGTCCTGCTGGACAGAGGCATGCTGTGACAATGACTGAAATGAAACCCAGTTTACATTCAAGCTTGATTAATACTTGGTAGCGCATCAGAGTCTCACACCGAAAATAGCAGATGAGCTTGTAGATTGGCTGTTTTCGTTGTGAGACACTGGCACGCAACTAAATATAAATCAGGGTGTGTGGTGGATTGGATCGCCGTTAAAGAGACGGTTTGACAAGTTCGAGACATTTCCCTTTGTTCTGAAACACTTTGATGTTTTTTTTTCCCATTGGTTGGCGCAGAATGACAAACGATGCTATTTATATGAACTATGATTCTGATGGTGCTTAATGTTCATTTTGTCTTGCAGGAATAAATCACAACATAGCTGAATTGATTTACTTTATAACAATGATAATGGTAATGATATTTATAATGATGGTATCAATAAATGGGAATGAGATATTTTCTCTGTTTTCACTTTTGTATTTCATCAGATAAAATGGAATAAAGGTATTTTCTACAATGTGTCACGCACTCGCTCCTGTGCTTTAGAATTTCCACAGCATCTGAACACTACACACACACCAAAATACAACAATGTTGAAAGGTGTTGATATGTTTTAGTAAAAGAATATACATGTATGTTTTTTTATTAAATCATTGCTTTATTGTTTGTTCAGTAACTCATGTTATCCTGTCAGAGGAGAGAGAACCCCACAAAGATCATTTATCAAATTCAATTGTATAGTTTTCCATTTCCATGTTTTTTTATTAAATCATTGCTTTATTGTTTGTTCAGTAACTCATGTTATCCTGTCAGAGGAGAGAGAACCCCACAAAGATCATTTATCAAATTCAATTGTATAGTTTTCCATTTCCATTTTTTGTTTCATCACTTCCAATTTCACTGTAAAAAATGTATTGGTTTCGCGACCTGAACATTTGTTTTCTGTTTACAAAAGAGGTGGAGAGACAGGGAGACCCGTTACTGAGCAATAATTTCTATTGGAATATAGAGCTATCCTGGACATTTCAAGCTGGAAACACCTCTGTGTGTAGTTGTTGCTCTATACAGTATATAGCAAGTTGAAGTTTTTCAGAAAACGTAGGTCAGGATTTAGAATCGGCATCAGGTCTAAATGGGTTAACACTTATTTTATATACAGTATACTGTATATATACAGTGTATATATGAGTATCAAGCTACACAGTAAAAGGGTCCATTTGAGTACATTTTTACACTTTGAATAGTTTTACTAAATGTATTTATTTTAAGATTTATGCTTCTTGTACAACAGAGTATAAATGTTGGATTTGACTGTGTTTGGGGAGGGGACAGTTGGGTACAGTTGGACTGTAGCTGTTTTGGACCTGCTGCCAGCAGCCATGTGTCCAGCAGAGAGGTGGAAAAACTGATGAAATGGTCACGTTCCTCTGTGAATTGTGCTCCAACTGAGCTCTGTTAACTACATCTGGAATTCTTGAAACGTCTGCGCTCTCCAGCCCGGCCCAGCAGGAGTTTTGAGTGTGTGTGTGTGTGTGTGTGTGTGTGTGTGTGTGTGTGTGTGTGTGTGTGTGTGTGTGTGTGTGTGTGTGTGTGTGTGTGTGTGTGTGTGTGTGTGTGTGGGGGTGGGTGTTTAACAGAGAAAGAGATGAAGAATGAACTATGAGAGAATTAAGAGAAATGAAAGGGGATGTAAAAAAAAAATGCAGGGATTTTTCCTTCTCAACATTTCTAACCAGAAACCTTTTCCTTTTTTTCCCCCCACTTTTGCAAAACGCTTCCCTCCCTCTCCTATTTCCTCGCCTGCTGCAAAACTGTTCTTTTTTTTATGAGGCCTTCTGATTCAAACCACTCCTCCTCCAACCACAAGTATCTATGGTCTGTTTTCTCTCTTTCTTTCTATTCTCCTCCTCCCCATAGTCTCTGTATTTTCTCCCAACTTCCTTTAACTCTTCACATGCCTTCTTGGTGTATGGGTGGTGAATGATAAACAGACTTCAATTCAGGTCACTGATGAACAAATGAAAAATAAATGTAATCTATTTTTGTATCATTCATAAATGTATATTTTAGTTATTTTGTAGTGAGGATATAGCTTACCCTTTGAGTGAGTTTTGTAAGCCTTATTATAAAGTTGTACATGGATTGAGCAAACTGTTCTATGAATAAGGAGACCAAGACCAAGATACACACAGGCTTTTGTTAATTTTGCTTGCTGTTTCGTATGATTATCAAGAAAATAAAAAAGTAGATGGAGAGATAGGATGATGTCGAGTCTGCATCATCCTATCCAGAGGTGGACGAAGTACTCGACCCCAGTACTTGAGTAAGAGTACAGATACTCCTTGGTCAAATTTACTCCACTATAAGTAAAAGTAGCTCAGTCAAAATGTTACTCAAGTAAGAGTAAAAAAGTAATTGTTTTTAAATATACTTAAGTATTCCAAAGTACATGCTTTGAAAAATACTTAAAGTACAAGTAAAAGTAGAAGTACATTTCTTAATTTTGATATCAATGAATTGCTGTAATGTTTTCACAATGAATTTATAGGACCTTGTAACTCTTGTTTCAGAGAAGTACTGTAACTCTCTGAAACCACCTGCACTGCATGCACTGATGTGCTTGCTTGTAGACGTTATACAAAGCCTTCAGAAACACCTATAAAAACATAGAAATGACTAAATACTTTTACCCATACAAGATGTAACAAAGAGGCGAGCGGAGGGGGAAGCCAGAAACACGGCTAGTGTGAGAGCAGAAGTTAGGCCAATTGCATTTTAGGGAAGAAAGAAAAAACAGCCAAACCGCACCAATGCAACTAGTCGCAACTCCTTGCAACTGCCATTGGGGTTAATGGTTGCAAGTAGTTGCAAGTAGTTGCATGTTCAACTCCTTGCAACATGCATGGCGAAACATTGTTGTGGATGTGGAGTGGGCTTAAAAGTACTCAGTACTTTATAGCCTTCCTAGAAATATACTTGAGTAAAAGTAAAATATTTGTCTTGGAAAAAAGTAAGAGTAATACGTATCAAAAAATCTAATACTCAAGTAAAGTACAGATCCTCAGAATCTGTACTCAAGTACAGTACTCAAGTACATTTACTCCGTTACTGTCCACCACTGATCCTATCTCTCCTTCTACTTTTTTATTTTCTCTTCACATCTGCTCATTCGCTCTTCACCTGTGGCCAAACTCACTCTCACTCTCTCTCTCTCTCTCTCTCTCTCTCTCTCTCTCTCTCTCTCTCTCTCTCTCTCTCTCTCTCTCTCTCTCTCTCTCTCTCTCTCTCTCTCTCTCTCTCTCTCTCTCTCTCTCTCTCTCTCTCTCTCTCTCTCTCGTATATGCATTTGTGTCTGTGGATCTGTCCCATACCGAAATACCCAGTCACATTCCAAGTCAAATTTCCATTACAGTAACCCAGATTTGCTCCAGAATCTGATGTCAGATAAACAAGGGGCTGTGAGTGTGTGTGTGTGTGTGTGTGTGTGTGTGTGTGTGTGTGTGTGTGTGTGTGTGTGTGTGTGTGTGTGTGTGTGTGTGTGTGTCTTTGAGAGATGTGGTGAGGTTGAACTACTGGACAAATTATTGGTTTAATTGAAATTATAGTCGCTTAAGCCTGATCTATACTTAGTTGTGTGCCAGTGTTGCGCGCCAAAAATAGCCAATCTAAAAGCTTGCAATACATTACTGTTTGTGTGTTCTGAGCTTTTAGGCTATTTTCTAATCATAAATCAAGCTTAAGCCACATACAGTACTGTGCACTCTTTAGATGGCTCTTACAAG
>NC_137620.1:26161332-26283832 GCF_963280865.1 Gymnoscopelus braueri | reverse complement strand
TGCTTTACGGCTAAAACTAAGTCTGCATAATGTTTCTCTACAACATAAATGCATTAGGCACAAAGATCAAGTCCCCTAAACACCAGTTGATCACACTAGCCTCTCTACATACAGAACACAGTAAGATACTGTGTGATTTTAACACTGAGTGACTAGGGGCCGGGACCTGGTCAATGATCTCAGCCCTACACACTATTGTACTGGGGGAGGCCGTATAGCTGAGTGGGAGAGGTTGCCTGATAATTGTAAAGTCGCCCGGTTTGACCCTCTCCCAGTGTGTCAGTGTCCCTGAGCAAGACCCCCCCCCCCACACACACACGTGTTATCATCTGAGCAGTCATCTGCTGGGTGAAGCAGTAAAAGCAACCTCTAGGCTCCACCTGGGACCAGAATAAATTCTGTACACTGTAAATTCTGTTAAAGTAAAATCATTACAGCCACTAAACCACAACTCCACACTTGAAATACCTGGGGATCAGTTTGGCACTGATCAGTTCAGAGTTGACCGTGGACCCGTCTTGTCTTTGACAGAGACCGTCTGTAGACCATGGTCCACGATCCTAGATGAGTAGAATACAGTAGCCTACCACGGGCTGACATAGGGACATGCCTGTGGGATCACTTCAGATATTAATCCTCCCTCACCATGGCAACATTCACTTAATCATCTTTCCAGGCAGGACACACATTCTATAAACCAGTTCTTTTTTTCAGTGCATACCCTCCAAAAATGTAGTCCTTTATGCCGAGTTTTACCACTAACATCAAGTACAGCTTTTCTTTTACACTGCATTTTGCAGGTCTTGCTCAGTCTCAAATTTTCGTTTTTCTAACTAAATCAAACCCCCCAAAAAGTTACTTGCTACTCCTTCATGTGTTCTATACAGTAAAGAAATATCACCATATTAAGATTTATCCTGTTTTTGCCTTCTATCATTTTTAATACAATCTTGACACAATCCATTTTTAACAGTGCTTGAGGTGTGGTGACGTGTGGTCAGCCATCCTAAAATCCTAGTTAAGCATTTTAAGTTACCAAGAACAGAACACCAAGGTGTGCACTCGCCCTCCTACTCACTCCACAAAACTGCTTGAATCAGTGATTCATTATTTTTGTCAACCCCTCCCTTCCTCTGCCAGCCTCCACAATACTCCTCTCTGAGTCCACCACTAGACAAAATGGCGGAAGACTTACATTCCTTTGAAATGGTGAAATGCTGCATTCTAGTGGTAGAACAGAGACATTAAGTAAAGACATAATGAAAGACAACCATTAAAGTATAATACTTAATTTAATTATTTCACGAACATTGTATATACACACATAACAAAAAAAAAACAGAACCAGGGAAAGTATACCAATAATTAGCGAGATATTATGTTCATAATAACCATCACAATATGTTCATAATAGACAGACTACTTCTTCAGCAATAGACTTCCTTTAGGTTTGAGTAGAAGAGACTTCTTGCGCTCCTCCATTCGTTTGGCCTCTTCTTGTCTTTTGGCACATGCCTCAATCCCTCCATCCATTTCTGTGCTCAGCATCACTATACGTCTCTGAAAGACAGACAGAATGACTAAATGCCTCACAGAGCCGCAGGATTGATAAACGACGTGGGTAGGGCTGTCACGATTATGACATTTTACTTTTAAATTAAAAACAAATATTTTTTTACTGTCTATTTCTACTAGTTAGAACTCCATGAAATATTGCCTGTTTATAAAATAGAGCTTGAGAGAAAAGCTACAGTACTTCAGTTGTGCAGAGTTAAAAAAAATTGAGATTTTTCACCTGTAGGAATGCAGAGTTATAAAGATACCTTTATTTGCTTAACAGCTGAAGCACTCCTTTTTAGTCTAAACAACATAACATCACTTTGCAATGGTACGTGTACAGCCTAAGCATGGGCGAGATTGCTGGTTAACTTATAGTAGTGTCACACAGAGAGAAACTTGAACTGTTCAACATTTTACACCTCAATAGGCTAACCTTTACACTTTCGGAGATGTGGTAACCTACCTAAGGGTCAGGGTGTCAAATCCCAAGAATGTTATTTAAACCCCCAGACACACCGCCATGAAACTAATAATTTTATGTTGAAAAAATCCCTTGCTTTGGCTCATTCATTTTTCGACAACTCTTCTCGGTTATCTCTGTATGTGTAGCAGCTACATGACGGAGTTGATGCAAGTGTCTATGCAAAACAGGTAGTTGTCTTCTCTGCTATTGTTCTGTTGCCTACACATCAATCAATTGTTGATTAGTTTCACCTGGTGCTGTTGTGGTGCTCAGTTTGAAAGGGCTATTCAGATAGAAAGAAACAGTGCTCAGAGCGGCCAATACACAGATGTGTAGGCTAGGTAGGTACCAATGCAGACTGAATCGTGGCGTGGGGTGGGGGAGCATTTTAACTGGCCATAATCCCCAGACGGCACCCATGATGCCACATTAACTCTGGCTTTAACTTTTGTGCCTCAACACCAAATCTCTTGGCCGAAAATAGACTATCTACACAAGGTCACAACACGTCATAATGCGTTGTGACCTTGTAGATGTTTGCCCCACGCTAGGGTTCATGTGGTTAAAAGACAAAAGGCCACCACTCACTGATAACTCCTCACTCTCTTGTCTTCTTCTCTGTTGTCCCTTCATTGGAGGTGCTGGTCTCCCGTCTGTATGTTTAGAGAAACAAGCAGAAAATGATCACCCACAAACAATCATCATGACATGATTACACTTTTTTTTTATAGGTTTTTGAAATCTGCTTTAAATCACATTGAAAAATAGTAAGATTAGTAATATCTTAAAAGTATGTCAACTAAATCCATTATATCATTGTGGTTTAGAGTTCTGGAAATGTGGGCCTATTTCCATAAAGCATCAGTGACAAACGCTGCCCAGGTGATGACCTCAAATTACAAACTAACTCTCATGAGTCCCTATTTCACACACCCACATCAAATCCATGCAAAGGCATTCCCCCTAGAATCCCAAGCAAAAATAAAAAGGTAATATGTTTCCCCTTAGGTCAGTAACCAGTCAAATATTGCTGGTCAGTGTACCTACCTGCCAATCCTTTTTAGTTTCTAAACAAAAATGGAAAAAGCAGTTTGTAAAAAAAAATGAGAGAATTTGAGGGGGTTATCAATTTTTGATTTCCAAAAGAGAAAAAAATAGATTTGTCCAGTTTTCATTTTCATGTTGAAAAAGGAAGAGAGGTAATGCAGAAGTGAAAGTTCTGATAGCAAAATAAAAGCCATGGGAACTAAAAATGTTAAACCATATGCACGCACAGAATACGATGCATTAATCAATTAATTAATGAGACAGATAGTGGACAAGTACTGTGAAGGCAAGTTGAAAAGCACTTTGAACAGTGGGGACCCCACCAGTTTACCTCTTAACGGTTCCATGCTGTTGATCTGTTCAACAGCGTGGAACCGTTAAGAGGTAAACTGGTGGGGTCCGGTCCGCTCAGTCTGCCCAAAGGACCCAACTCAGCATTTTTTATTTTATTTTTTTATTCTTTGGAAATGTTTGCTGTGACAAACTCTGTACATGGCTTAAGACCGAAATAAACTATTCATTCATTCAAAGGGTCAGTTGCTCGGGGCCAGGGATTCCCCTCGTGGGTACCCCGTCCTGTGTCATGCCTGTGCCCACGGCGGGCGGAATTTCTCTGTGGCGGTGCGTTGGCGACAGGCTCTGGGTCCACCTGTAAGAGCTCAGGGTGAAGGTGGCACGCTGCACCCCGTACGTCCCTGCTCACCCACTCTTAAGTGCCCTCTACTACACCCACCACGCGGCCCAGGGACTGTGCACAACTGGTGATATAAACAAACTTAGTACCAGCTGTGCTGGACCGAGGGTTCCACCCTCAGCCACCTGCCTGCCCTCAGCCTTCCTCTGCCTGCAAAATCGTGGCTTCTGCAACTGCCCAAAGGGCCACGCGCCCCCATGGGGTATAAAACACTCGGAGGGAGGCAGGAGGGATGCAAGACACTTAAAACAGAGCAGGGAGGGAGGCCAAATCCTCTCCATAATTAATCAATTATTAATTGATTAATTAATTATATGCTTGTAGTTACATTTTTTAAATACAGATGTTTTTTTATTAGTTAGGAACTTTTTGTTTCCGCATCACCTCTCTTCTTTCTTGAATATGAAAAGAAAAATTTAAGCCAGCCAAGGCCAAAAAAAATACTGAAGAAAATTCCATTCCATTTTTGTTTGGAAATGAAGATTGGCACTAAGGTACACTGACCGTTGGTCTTTACCAAGTCACATTGCTTGCCAGGAGCGGTTCAATGGATGCCACTAGAACAAAATAGGCAAGGCCTGCAAATGGTGTTAATGTAGCACCGTACTTACTACTTACAAGCCTAACATGCATATGGGGGAAAATACCTGCAAATGACCAATCAGGAAGATCTGTCAGAGGTCCATACCGGGAACCATTTAGAGCTAGTCCATGTCTGTAAACAATAAACAAGCCAGTTAAAAGTTTATGTCGGAATATTGAAATCCTGTAACCCAACTACATGCAAACATGTTTAACAGATAAGACAAAAAACTGTGTATAGACATTGTGTTAACAAGTGAACTTACTCCTTTCTCCATTTCGTTCCAGCCTGTACTGCACATGTTGTGCTGATGGACCTGCTACAGAGCCTCAAAGCTGAAAGGAGGGGATTTCATCACTTTACAATTCAAAACGTGCTCTTCACCACATTACTATCTTGCAGTGGTGTAAAGTAACTAAGTATGTTTACTCAAGTACTGTACTTAAGTACAATTTTGAGATATTTTTTACTTTATGGGAGTATTTCCAATTTTCAGTACTTTTACTATACATCTCAGAGGCAAATATTATACTTTTACTCCACTACAATTATTTGAAAAGTTACTTTGTAGAGTTGGATTATTATTACAAAACATACATAATTCAGCCCATATACATTTCGGCCATTTGAAAATAGACGATCTACAAGCTCACAATGCTTTCAAAAAGATTTTTTACACATTTTAAAGTAATTTTATATGTGAAAACTTGTGAAATGGGACATTCTGCATAATGAGTACTTTATACTTTTGGTACTATAAGTACATTTTGATACCAATACTTTTGTACTATTAACATTGTAACAGTATTTCAGACGACTATTTCTACATTGCAGTATTGATACTTTTACTTAAGTAGGAAATGTGAGTACTTTTTCCACCACTGCTCTTCACCACATTACTATCTTGATAGGCTAAAAGTATGCACTACATACGCCAACAATTGGTAGTTATATTCAGCTGTAAGGACATTGTTGCAAATCAAATGAAACAACGACCTAAAATATATATATGAAAATTGCTCCAAAGCTATACATTGTGCTCAGAATAGAGTGTGTGGGTTTACCCTTGACAAAATATTTAGAAATGTAGCTTTTTAAATGGACTGTACAGTGGAGCACAAAGCTAGCCAGCAGCACTGCTAGCTACACCGTTTACTGATATAGTAAAGACAGATAGATGATTACATCAGTCAGTAGTTGAACTCAACAGCCAGCCACAGCAACGTAGAACATTGTGTAGCTGTACTAGGGCCACATTACAAGTGAAATGGTAAATAACCTCTCACCTGAAGAGCACGTCTTCATGGGCGCCGCCATGTTGTCTTCGCCTAACGTTTATTCACCGCTAGATGGTGCGCAAGCTACACTGGTGCAGTGGTGTAAAGTAACTAAGTACATTTACTCAAGTACAATTTTGAGGTATTTTTTTTTTTACTTTACTGGAGTATTTCCAATTTTCAATACTTTTACTTCTACTCCACTACATCTCAGAGGCAGATATTGTACTTTTAGTCCACTACAATTATTTGAAAACTTAGTTACTAGTTACTTTGTCGATTTGGATTATTATTACAAAACATACATTAACCACTTCAGCCCTATTTAAACTTGGGCAATTTGAAAACAGCCGATGTACAAGCTCACAACTTGTGAAATGGGACATTCTGCATAATGAGTACTTTCTACTTTTGGTACTTTAAGTAGGCCTACATTTTTATACCAATACTTTTGTACGTTTCTCAAGTACATTTTTAATTCCGGACTTTTACTTATTGATACTTTTACTTACTTACAAATGTGAGTACTTTTTCCACCTCTTTTTAAATGAACCGTTATATTGCCATCAATCCGTTTTCCAGCTATAGTATCGTATTTACACAAGTGTTGTGTTTTGGCAGTATTGGCAGCCTATGTTTAAAACATTTGAAAAAGTAGCTCACAAGCTCACAACGCCTCACATTGCCATGCCTTGTGAGCTTGTAGATCTACTCTTTTCAAATAGCCAAAGTTTAAATAGGGCTGAAGTGGTTAATGTATGTTTTGTAATAATAATTAACATCTACAAAGTAGTAACTAAAGTTTGTAATTGTAGTGGAGTAAAAGTAATATTTGCCTCTGTAGAGTAAAAGTATTGAAAATTGGAAATACAATTGTAAATACAGTATTTGAGACTCAAGTAGCCTACATTTACTCAAGTCTTGAGCAAATGTACTTAGCTACTTATTTACACCACTGCAACCCAGGAGATAAAATAGCCAGGTTTCATAAACCTGTAGTTTTCTTTAGAAAACACTTGGGGTCTCTGTTCACTCGCTAAATTAGTTTTCACTCATAACCATTTGTGTATCACTTTCCTAGGGATCATTGACTTGAGACATCACAACCTAATTATTATTATTATTATGACAGAAACGATAGCGCACACACAGTCCCGCATAGCCACTTCAACCCACTATAGTGGTCCTCAAACTTTTTCAAGTCAAGCACCCCCAAATTGATATGTATTCATTCGGCTGCGGACCCCCATCTAAAAAAAATTGTGCCAGGGACCTCCAGAAGCATATATATTCAAAGATTTGCATATATTCACGATTTTTCAAAAATGTCAGATCTACAAGCTCATAGCAGGGCACAAGTGTGGTTAAAATGATTGTGTTAACTAATTTAGCTGGGGACCCCCGGCCCCAAGTACCCCCCAAGGACCCCTGGGGAGGGTTCCCGGACCCCACTTTGAGTACCAATGCAATAGATGACATATTGTTATACAAACTTAAAATGATCTGTTTTGTAACTTTTGTAGTGTAAATGGTAGACTCGTATATAGCCTATTGTTTATTTAGTAAACGTCCGCGCCACTGAAGCTTGGGAATTCTCTCCCTCACACGGGCGCGCAACACGAGCTCAAAGAGAGAATCTCAATTAGGCTCTTAATTATAATCGATAATATGACTCCGTTTTTTCTCTCTCTCTCTCTCTCTCTCTCTCTCTCTCTCTCTCTCTCTCTCTCTCTCTCTCTCTCTCTCAGTTCTACAGAGATGATGAGTGTGTATAATAATGTGTGTGTTTTGTATATCATCATGTGTGCCACGGCACTAAGCCGTGAAGAATTCCTCTGTTGGCTTTTTCAGACAAGTTCTCACTCGCAGCCTCAGAGGAGCCGAGATGAACGCGCGAGTCTGCGAGGCAGGAACTCCAGTCAACCGCAAGGGCCAAAGGAGGGAGGGGGCTCCGTGTTGCCATGTTCTGTGAGAGAAACAAGCAACCAGGTCTAGGAAGAAGCAACTTAGGCCACATGAGCATTTTAAACCGACGGCTATTTAGAAAATAGCAGACCTACAAGCTCACAACAACACGTCGCGATGCGAGCTTGTAGATCTGCTATTTTCAAAAAACTCTTGCAATAAAAATGTGGGATATTTGGAACATTTACTCCCTGGGAACAAAACATTTTCATGAACATATTTGAGAACCACAGGTTTAATAATAACTATCGGAATTGGAAGCAAGCCAAAAAAAAAACACAACCACCAATATATACAAGCAACAGAAAAAGAAGCCCAAAGTCGCTTATAATAGGCGTACTTGGCAACCCTAAGGGGGCTCCGCTCCATGGCTGCAGCTCCGGGGCAGACAAAAAAAACGACAAGCACTATCCAAACAAAGTCATGCTAAACAACATTATAGGGCAACTTTTATCAGGAAGCCCACATGGCCCTCCGTTAACTGCCACAAAACTAAGTGGAATCGGGGCTTGACTAGAAAAAGGCCGGGCCAGGGCCTGAAATAGTAGCGGAATGTTTACTTTGTATCGTCCTTGGAGAACGCATACACGCCGAAAAAATTCACCCCGGCCGCCGACCGAACCACCCGGCGGTGGTGTCCCTCCGCCACATTCCACAGGCTGGTGGTACAACAAAGTAGTGCTGCTGTTGTCTAAACAACGCTAGTTGTGTAACAAGTTATCCAAGATAACCTGTCCTAGTTGGAGAGTCTCTATTTATTGAAGGTAAATAAATAAATACAACGCATTGTGAAAAATATGTTTTCACAACTTCTGGGGCCGAATAAGTTTAAATGATTGAGATTGTGTTTTCTAATATAATTGATTAGTATATATATATTATATTAGTAGTATGTATTACAGTGGTTATTTAAGTCTTTGTTAATGAGGTAGTTACCGTGAATGGCACACGTTCATTAGTACAAAGATGCAGTGGTTTACTTAATTAAAAGGTATCAATACTGCAACTCTGTTACAAGTAAAAGTCCAGTAATCACAATTTACTTGAGTAAAAGTACAAATGTGTTGGTATCAAAAGTAGAAAGTATAGGCCTACTCATTATGCAGAATGTCCCATTTCACAAGTTTTCAAATGTATACAAATCTTTTGAAAATAGCAGGTCTACATTACAAGCACACACTGCGCAACACATTGTGAGCTTGTAGGTCAGCTATTTTCAAATGGCCGAAATGTATACAGAGCTGAAGTGGTTTAATGTATCATGTTTTGTAACGATACTCCAAATCTACAAAGTAACTAGTAACTAAAGTTTTCAAATAATTGCAGTGGAGTAAAAGTGTAATATTTGCCTCCGAGATGTTGAAGTAAAAGTACTGAAAATTGGAAATACTCCACTAAAGTAGAAACACCTCAACATTGTACTAAGGTAGTGCTAGTGCTGCTGTTGTCTAAACAACGCTAGTAGTCCCCTCTCGTGGGGCAGTGGTGGAAAAAGTACTCAAATTCTTTACTTAAGTAAAAGTATCAATACTGCAATATAAAAATACTCTGTTACAAGTAAAAGTCCAGAATTAAAAATTTACTTGAGTAAAAGTACAAAAGTATTGGCATCAAAATGTACTTAAAGTACCAAAAGTAAAAGTACTAAATATTTGAAAATAGCAGATCTACAAGCTCACAACGCGTCGCGATGCGACGCGTTGTGAGCTTGTAGATCGGCTATTTTCAAATAGCCTATGTTTAAAATAGGGCTAAAGTGGTTAATGTATGTTTCATTATATATAGTTTATATCTGAAAAGTAACTAGTAACTAAAGTTTTCAAATAATTGTAGTGGAGTAAAAGTAGAATATTTGCCTCTGAGATGTAGTGGAGTAGAAGTAAAAGTATTGGAAATACTCAAGTAAAGTACAAATACCTCAAATTTGTACTTAAGTACAGTACTTGAGTAAATGTACTTAGTCACTTTCCACCACTGTCGTGGGGTAAGTACATGTTACTACTTAGTTACTTTACACCACTGTCCACTGCAAACATGGAAACATAGCACGCATCCCTTCTTATCTCTCATATATTCTAAAGTGTGCATGGGGTTTCCAGGGCTTCTCAGTGGAGCAGGACATCCATCCATCAGAGAGGAGTTTTGCGTATGAATGACGAAATCAAGTGATTTGTGCTGGCGGACGGAAAGGTGTCCCGGCGCCCTGCCTAGTGGTGGGGGAAACGAGCCACCGCTGACTGATAAAGACAAGAGAGGGGGAGGTAAGTAAGTAAGTAATTTAGGGGAAGAAGAAAGAAAGAAACCTAGTTGTGTGTCGACCGTGTTCCGCTCCTGGAACTGGACGGGTTTTTATTTATTTACTTCCAATCCCTCGTCCGTTTGAAGCCCTGGCACCGGGTTTGATACGATGTAAACTGCGATCCGCTTCCATTCATGCGTTCATGAACAAACTTTTCCGTAGAGGAGAGAATTCTCTCTTTTCTCACGAACACGGCAATGAAAAGAAGAAGAGCGGAGGACGGATGTGTTTTCTTCTTCATTGTGGACGTGAGATAAAAGCCCCGTGGACTTTTTTCCCCCCCTTCGCTGAGCAGTCTTTCATCGAGAGATGAATGGCATAACTCGGATGAGTCGAATATTATCCCTGCAGAAACGGATTCTTTCCCTTATCTCTGACTGGATCCACGATGCATTGTGCCACCAATAAGCCTCTGTTGTCCACATTGTGTTGAGAGATTCCTCCTTCTATCGCACTTGATAACAAGCCCATTAAAGAACCGCACAAACTGCACAAGGACGGGACTATTACAGCCTATTTTTATTATTTTTTACCAGAAAGGTAAAATCATGTTATTTCGGAGACCGCTACAAGTTACACAGTCTGTGTCTCAAAGCATACTTGATGGGATTTACTTTAGCAGACAATGTAGGCTTAGAAAACTATAATTTGATTGTTTTATTTTGACCCAGCATTCGTCTGTTGGGAGCCGGGTCACAGTATGTTAGTGATATAAGCCAATTTTATTTATCGGACGTTCTTACCACCAAACCTTAAATGTGTTTGATATTCACACTAGTTAGATCTGCTGCCTCCATTGCGAGCCCCTCTCAGTCCGATAAGAAGACACTCATTCTATAAGGTGTACGATGCCACACCACTCTCAGCCATTGTAAAAAAAAAAAAGAGAGAGAGAGAAGGGAAAGCTTGGCAAAAGTAGCATTTGAAACTAAGTCATTTATGAAAGACGGCTGTTAAATGTGATAAAGTTTACCGGGCCTGAGTTTCTAACTATTATGATCACTTCCCCAACACAGACAACGCAGGTGTGGAGAGACACGAGGGACGCAAATGGAGACCATCTACGACCATAGTAGGTCACTTAAAGTGCCCTGGATGTGTTCTTCTATTTATTGTCATCACTGCTTTGTTGGATTGCTGAAGTAGTAGTTATAAGTGCAATAATCCAATGGGGGTTCTAATGCCTACCTGTCCCTATGGATTTGCCACAGTCGGACACACAAGATGCCTCTGAGAACCTTCAAGTCGTGCTACCACCCTAAAATGTCTTAAACATTTTATTTATCTGTTCTGTATTTATTGTGTACATAGAGGTCTGTGTAGCTCTCCCTGTTAATTTCAACATTTGAGATACAGCCCAAATCCCACATAAGTCTGATTGCTGTCATTTCAACAGCTGTAGTGAACATTACTGTCCTACTGTACACCTGCTCAGATGATATTTATTGAGTAATTAATGTCTTAACTTAATGGGTTAGTTCTCAGAATCCTCCAAAGCTAAAACTTGACTTCGTTTAGACAGGCAGAAACCCAAACCAGCGTCGCCATGGATAAGCAAGCTATAAGCAAGTTGTTGGAGAAGTTGAAGTTAACCGACTCAGGTAGTGTGAAATTCAACAGCTCGAAGAAGAAAAATGACTTGACCAACAACGCCAACAACAGCAATGGCAACGTTGGCGTCTCTGGGGGCGGCGGTGGTCTGCCGCTGGCACCCAGCACTGCAACTGCCTCACCCTCAAGATCTGGCCAGTTCTCGCTTGCCTCCACGACCACAACCGAGGCATGTGTTCCACCTAGTGGGAGAGGAGGAGGAGGAGGAGGGATGGGAGTGTCCTCCACCCAGCTTCTTCCTCCTCCACCTCCAGTTTCCTCTACAGTGGGCGCTGTGCCGCCGGACACCGAGCAGCCCCTCCACCCCTCCACATTAGCCCCGCTGAGACGGCGCTCCCCTCAGCAACGTGCATCCTGTTACCTGGGGGAGGGGGACTGTGACCCGTCGGGGGCATTCGGGTCCAAGGCCTCTCTGAACCAGCGGCGCTACTCTCTGGAGCTCCAGCAGCTGGTCCGGCGGCAGCAGCTCCTCTCCCAGCCTCCGCCTCTCTCGGGACCCCCGCCGTACGCCACCAACCCGGGCTACAGCTCTGCGCCGAGGGCCAGTGTGGGCAGCCCGGCCGAGGCTGTGTACCTCCCTGAGCCGGAGAGGCACAAACGCCTGTCCCTCCAGGAGGCGCTATTCTACAAACGTCTGAGCACGGGCAGCGAACTGTGGGAGACCCCCAGGCCGGCATCTCTGTCCCACCCGCCACACAGGCCTTCAGATGTGACCACAGGAGGAGGAGGCTTCTTCTACCCCCCGGGGCCGACCCTGAGCCCCTGCTCTTCCTTCAGTCTTCAGGAGTCGGTGCTGGTCAGTCCCCGGTCCAGCTTCGCCTCCAGCACGGCCAGTGGGGGCGGAGGTGGAAGCCCCATGGGGAGCCGCTGCAGCAGCAACAGAACCAGTGGCATTAGCCTGGGCTACGACAGCCGCTATTCGGCCTCGGGGTGCCTCCCACGGGAACAGCAATTCCCCTCCCTGCAGGCAGGGGGCTCTGCTACTGGGTACGGAGGGCCAGGGAGGCCCGGGGTGCCCTCCACTGAGGCCTGGACTCATTACCTGGAGGGAGGGGCGCCGCCGGGCACCCACGACAGTCGGCACTCATATCCGCCCGCGGTAGGAAGTCCAGCATCCGTGTGCTATCGGGCTAGCCCTGATTGGTGGGAGGACCAGCGGGCAGGGGCCAGGGGGGAGGAGCCAGGCCAGGCAGGAGAGCGGGCCCGCTACTCGGACCTTCCAGGAACCCGGTACCAGGAGGAGCTGACCCGACTCTTACTGAGAGATGCAGCGCTGGAAGGGGAGGGGCTCCTAGGGGGCCTGATGCTGAAAGAGCAATCTGCTCAGATCATGGCCTCCACTCTCTCCAAACCTACTACTACGACAACACTCATCACTGCTTCAGCAGGAGGAGTGGCCAAAACCAAGGACGAACCAGGAGTCTGCACGGGCAGAGAGACTACAGAGAACCGACAGGAGTTCTTTGGTGAGACACAGATGTATTATGATGTATTATCTTGTGTCTTTGATTACTGTAAATCGCTCTGGATTAAGAGCGTCTGCTAAATGCCTAAACTGTAAACACTAGAATCCTTATATTTCAAACAATATTCTCACACTGTAAAAGGTAAACGAGTCAGGAAAGTGATGTGAGAGGAAGGAAGATTACACCTTAGCATAGAACTGACTTTGATGGGGTATGAACTCCAATCTCCGGTTTGTATTGAATGGGAGTTGTAGGTCCAAAGTAAATCAAAATTTAGCTAATTACATTCCTGATTAATAAATGCATATGCTTATTAGTCCACTCATCTCCTGGTTTCCCCCAGCCTGTTCTCTCAATCTGCCTGTGATAATCATCTTCCCCACTGCCCAGTGTCAGATCACAGGTTTCTCTGAAAGTTGGGTTGGGCGGGTGCATGGATAGATGGATGGTTATTGATGGATGGGAGGAAGGTGGGTGCCTATAAACCTACAGAGATATGCAGGATATGTGCATGAAAAGGAGGGAAAACCTTGTCCCCCAGAGACCACTCCAGACAAGGCCATGTGTTTGGCCGTCCATAAAAGCCTCAACAACAGAGGAGGACACAAATAGAAGGAAATGGTGAACAAGTTTAATTTGCCACCGCTGACATTCTAAAAGTACATGCATATAGACAAAACTAATTGGAAGAAAAGCACCAGCAGTGCAAATGTACATGTTGGCACATGCACGCATACACCTGAAGCATATATCATTTACGTGCAAAGAACAGGCTAATGTCTGAGAGGGCTAATATCATCTAGCAAGTCCATACACACAGCAGAGCGCAGTCTGTTGAGACACAAATTACATGTTCCATATAAACGTGACTCCAGCCATTAGTGTGAGTCACAGAGGGCATCAGGGAGTGTGTGTGTGTGTGTGTGTGTGTGTCGAAGACTTCCAGTACACTAGTGCGGCCATGGTTTGCCATGTTGTTTTTTCTGTGGCAGGGTGTGTAAGTGTGCCCCCCCCCCCCCCCCCACACACACACACACACACACACACACTCCCTTGACTCGAGGCCATAATAACGCAGTATGTGTGTGTCTGTGGGTGTGAGTCATGCGTGTGCTGCTGTGTGTGTAATGTTGCCTTGGCGTGTGCAGGGGCGGTGTGCTATAGCCTGTTTTTCTGCTCAGGTATGTGTGCCCCTGGGGGATATACAATACTGTACTCCTCAGCGCCATTAAGCCTGATTTATACTTAGTTGCACGCCGGTGTCACGCGCCCGAAAATAACAGATCTGCAAGCTCACAATGCATTGCATGGTGACGCGTTGTGAGCTTGTAGATTTGCTATTTTGTAGATTAAGCTATTTTTGGTGTGCAACTCGGCATGCAATCATAAATCGGGCATTTAGACAGGCTTGGGAAGCTCTGAGCTGCGAAGAAAGACACTCGGGTCTGCACACTTGCATGCGCTCACCTCAAGCTGTAGCACTGCAGAGTTGGCAAAGAAAAACGGTCGGTTTGATAAGTCCTATGTGTTATTTCATTTGGTAAGGAAGGACAGCCCAGTGTTTGAACATGGAGCCACAAGTTCCTGAAGCACTGACTCACGCTTGTGAAGTCATTAGGTATTTGCTCAAACCACTGAGCAGCCACACACTTGATTTTCTTTTTCTGAATTGTTTTTATGACTTTTATACATATCCTAAATAACGTAATAATACACACCCCTAACTAAAGAAAAAGACAAAAAGAAAGTAAATAAAGAAGAGAATGGTTGATCTTAATATTCTTACAACTTCTCTCAGGTCATTAGACAACCTGAACCACACACAGGTATTAATAGAGAATAATGAAATAATAAAGTAAAAGTGTTCCTGTGGAACACTTTTACTTTATTATTTAATTTCATTGACTGCAGTGATTTGCTTTAGTGACCTCTTGGGAGAAGGACATGCTGTTTTAGCCTGTCCAATGTCCTGTTCATGTTTCCTAACTTTAAAGGAGAAATTCTTCCAGATTGTGACTTTTTAGCTTAAGGCCCTGAACATTATTATATATATTTTTTTTTAACCGTGAATTTTGAAAAGATGCACACAAAAAAAGCAACATTAAATCTCACAATGCACTGAGAGTGAATTTGATTGTTAGTCACATGCATGAACCTACATAATAGGTACTAGAAAGTACTGTTCCTGAAGAAACAGTGTGTGATCGCTAGGAATGTTGATAGTATCACACTAGAAAGTACTGTTCCTGATTTTGTCTTACCTATTTATATTATTCATATTGTGATGTCACGTGAAGCTTGACCAATCCAAAACGGGCGGAATAATAATAATAACTAGTGAAGATGACATTATTCATTGTTGTGGGATCGCACAATGATCGCTAAGGCGATCCCACAACAATTATAATAATTGATTTACGAAAAATATACAGAATAACAATTTCAGGTCAATTTAGGTGGAATTCCCCCTTTTACCCAGGGTGGATGAGTAAACAGTCCAGTGTGAGTAACAGGGTTTAACAGTGTGAAAATCCCCTAGGTTGTGCGAAGCAGAGGATTTACAAGTGTTGACACTTAGGAGTTGGATTTCAGACACATCTTGTAGGAATGCCTCGTTAAGCGAGGCGTTAAGGAGCCGGTGAGTGATCGGCCTCGACTAAACCGCCTTGTGTTTGTGTCCCGCTGTGCTGACAGGAACCTGTGTGAAGTGCGGAAAAGGCGTGTATGGGGCAGATAACGCCTGTCAGGCCCTGGACAGCCTCTATCACACTCGCTGCTTCACCTGTGTGTCCTGTGGTGAGTCCTGGCTCTTGGAAAGCTATGCTATGACCCGAATAGAGCTGCAACTATATTCATTATTTTCTTAGCGATTTATTCTATCGATTCCTTTTTTGATTATTAGAATCTTTAACCCGCAATGTTTTTATATAGCAACATTAAAAATTAGTCCGATTAACACTTAAAACCTACTGCTGATCTACAAGCTTATCTGCTGATCTACATAGCAGATCTACAAGCTCACAATGTGTCGTGTTGCCGTGCGTTGTGAGCCTGTAGTTTTGCTATTTTTGCCTAATGTTAACCCCTGAATAGGGACGCTAGGGTTTAACTCTTGCACACCCAGACCTGAAGTGCCCTTGAACATGTAGCTTATGTCGGCCTTCTGTCATGGCAAATCATGCCTTTGTCATGACTAAAATGCACTCCCTTTTTTGTTATCTTGACTGGTGGAAATCGCCCATCATGGGTCAGCTTGACTCGGTCGGCGGGCAGCGTTTTGGGATTGTCTGCAAACACTCAATGTCTCCGTTTGCTTCCTCCCACGCCAGGTCGCACCCTGAGGAACAAGGACTTCTACAATGTCAGTGGCTCTGTGTACTGTAAAGAGGATTACATGGTAAGATGATGATGTGTCTCTGTTGCAGATGCACAACATCATGTCATAATCAGAGTTTCCAAAACATTTGAAAAGAAATTAACTGTTTGGTAACAATTCTACTTCCTGTTGCAGTTCTCGGGATTCCAAGCGGCTGCCGAGAAGTGTAGTGTGTGTGGCCACCTTATTTTAGAACAGGTGAGAGGCGTGTGTATGTGTGTGTGTGTGTGTGTGTGTGTGTGTATGTAAGGGGGGGTGTCTGTGTGTACATCACACACCCATACATGTTAACCACATGAATCGTAGCGTCTATTCTGGGCATGTGATTATAGGCAAACATTTGGTGAAAATAGCAGATCTACAAGCTCACGACGCGCTGCATTGTGATGTGTTGCGGGCTTGTAGCTCACTCAGCTATTTCTGACAAAAAGATTTAGTGTAGAGGCAAAAAATGAGGCGACCAAATATAGACCCCTGGGGGACCCCGGTAAACTGAAATATGTACTGTTTAGGGTTTAAGTTGTTATGTGTAGACATATTTTTGCCTAAATGTGTGTATATACATGAATACATCTAAACGGCTACACTTGTACAAGATGTGTATCATTGTTTTTTTTAGATTATGTGTGTGTTTGGCAAATGGTACCTCAAGGCTCATTGTTAACAGAGTGCATTGGGCTGTGTGGTCAGATCCTTCAGGCTATGGGGAACTCCTATCACCCTGGCTGTTTCCGCTGCGTGGTTTGTTCCAAGGCTCTTGATGGAGTGCCCTTCACCGTGGACCACCACAGCAACATCTACTGCGTGGCCGACTACAACAAGTGAGAGACGCCACATGTCTTTTAAGGACTTTACAAACAGACATTCTGGTGTTACCTAGGAACGTTATGCTTCACGTGACCACTAACGCATGTCTGTCCCATTGTAGGTGTTTAACCACATGAACCCTCAAGGGTGAACATTAGGCAAAAATATAGCCAACCTACATGCTCAGAACGCGTTGCAAGCTTGTAGACTATACAGCTATTTTCGGCAGCAAGATATGGTGTAGAGGTATAAAAGGAGGGGGCCTAGTACAGAACCCTGGGGGACGCCGGTCAACAAAGTATATAGGGTTTAAGTGGTTAATGTTAATGGTGACAAGGAGGGGAAATACCACACATAATTTTATTTCCTGCAGGAATGTCACAGTACACACAATGTCCTTTCCTCATCACTGTTCTCTTACACAAATTGCTATAACTAAATTAGTGCTCTTGGTTTCTTTTATTGTTTTCACAGGACTTTTGCTCCAAAGTGCGCTGCATGTTTACAACCCATCTTACCTACTGAGGTATGTGTTCCAAGGTTTTTTTTTAAAGTGTAGCCATCAAACCTCTTCTCGGTGGTGGGTGATTTAACTTAATAAATTATTGCAATGTTTAACCAAACATACTCGATTATACAATGCAACATTTTACCACATATTAGCCATTACTGTAATCAGATCTGAATAATACTGGTTAACAGGAAAGCAACATCGATAGGTAGATATGAGTTGGATTATTTTCCCTAGCTGTTGAAAGGCACTTTACAAGAAACCAGAATCCTTTATTTTTGCTATCAATTTCACTTGACAGTTGGTGCATGTTTTGGAGAACTCGGTACATTGCCGTCACTACATGCATGCATACAGATTCAGTGGATGCATGTCGAGGGCTGACCAAATTAACCAACAATGTGTTTTTTGGCCGTGGTGTTTGGCTCGCACTCTCTCTGAGACCTTTGTCAAATAGTGTTTGCTAATACTGCTCATGGTTTGTTAGCCTACCTAAGAGCCAAATGGGTGGGGTTTGCCAAGTGGGACAATGCAATGACTGCTAGTAAGTTGCTAGTAAGTCAGTGTTGTACAAGCTACATTCTGTGACAACGATCAACATTAGTGGTTAACCCCACCCAAGTGGTACTCCATGAAGGATAAACATATTCACATAATCAAGTGTAAATAGTATTTGACCCATGTCTTTGTACCTCCAGTGTCTGCTGACTTCTCTGATTTCTCCACTGTTTTTATTTTACATCACAGGGCAGCGAGGAGATCCTCAGGGTGGTGTCTATGAACAAAGACTATCACTTTGAGTGCTACCACTGTGAGGTCAGTATGGCCTTTGGCTCATCATGTAACATCAGCCTAATTTAACCACATTAACCCTCGCGCCCCCTATTCTGGGCATGTCATATTACGCATAAATAAGCGAACATTCGTCAAAAATCTATAAGCTCATAATGTGTCCCTTGTAACATATGAAGTATAAATTAGCCATGATGCTTTTGTGAAAAGTGTCAAACATTGCACAACATTTTTCTGGCCAGAGCATGAATTGGGCTTCAGTTATGTAAAATTGCAGATGCTGAATTCAGTTGTGATGCCTTGAATGTCCAAAATACTTATGTAATATCTTTGCACGCCATGCTCTTTCAAAAATAAATAAATAATAATCGAATCATGGATGTTGGGATAGCGTGGCTCCAATGTGGACCTCGGACTTCAGCCTGTCGCGTCAGTCATCTATGACGTATGACTCACAATGTGGGCAAGGTGTTCAGCCTGATCAGAGCCCCATTGCCAAGGTTAAATATTTCAAAAGGTATAAAACGTGAAAATTAGACGAGGTACCTCTTTGGCCTACTGGCAGTGTACATGAGAAATTCGGCAGTAATCAGTCCAGCGGTTTGCAAGATCAGCTCCAGACAGACCGACCGACTCTTATAGACAGCTAGACTGCTGCAGGGCCACACCATAATAATCACTTTTAACAGAATCTCCAATATGATCACAGAGAACCTGGACCCTTTAGATTAATTGAATATATTGTGGTACATTTTTAACACTTTGCAATGCCATAAGATCAATGATACCATCACATATAAGTGTACGGTACAGTATCATCACCCACAATGGTGGTGTTGACTGAGCTGTACCTGGTATGTTGCAGTATTTCAGACTAATATGGGTATTTTACTTAAGTATATGAATCCTGATGGAACAGAACAGGTGACTCCCAAGGATGGAGTTTAACTTGTCCATTTTAAGGTGTCAAAAAGTAACTTTGGGGAGCTCAAGTGTGAAAATACATGTATGTGACTATTTAGAAAAGCAGGTAGCATGTACACATTCTTCCATCAACCTGTCTGGCATTTGCAAAAGATGTTTCCAAATGGGCAGTTGGTGTTATCCTACATCCAGGTAATTATTAGACCATTGCCATGTAGTGTGTAATAATGGATGTCTTATCTCTTTCTTTTCTCTCACCCATCATCCACAGGAGTGTGGGAAACAGCTGTCAGATAAGCAAGGCTCCCAGTGCTTTCCCCTGGACACTCATCTCCTCTGCCATTCCTGTCACATGAATAGAGCGTGCACCCCTCATAACGTTCCCGCTCACAACACACACTGAGGAACTCATTCCGGTCACACGAATCGTGTGCACCCCTCATAACATTCCCCCTCTCAATACATTGAGGAACTGGATGCAGCTGCGTGCAAACTCGACACCATTATCTCTTCCCACATTCTTTGAATCACTCACACTCAAGATACACGTTTTTGTTTCAAGGTCATTGTGGACGGTTCTCATTTCTCCAGTAATGAACTGATACATGACTCTGCTGATGTTTTTATGTACAGTATGTATGACTTGACTCACCTTGGATCAGTTCCTTAATCAGATGTATTTCCTGCTGTATCTTAGTTTTGTACTATCACTGTACCATAGTTATGAGGGAACGGGAAAGAAAACAAACTACTGCTTTTTACCCCCATGGCTACTGTTTGCTGTAGAAGAACAAGGGAATTTGCTTAACAGTTTTGTATATTTAATATTGCTAGCAAACAATTTGCACTTAAAATTGACTTTTGTTTATTGTATGAGATTTGTCAAGTGAACAAGTACAATGAGAAACATTCCTGTATTTCGCTCTGGTGTAATTAAATATTTTCATTTTTGCGTGTTCAAAATGTGTTGCCTACATTTAGGTGGACCTGTAGGTGGTAGTCAATTGAAGTCCAGCCACATTTAACTAGATAAAACCCCACAAGGGGTGACTGAAGACTTAAGTTAAATAGCTCTATTCTTAGACAAAATTGGAGCACTTTTTTACCTCTGGGGCGGAATCTGCAAATGTGTGGATTCATGTTTTGACCATAAGTCCACGCATTTGCAGATTCCGCCCCAGAGGTAAAAGTGCGGTGTGTTCACTAAAGCGCAGGAGACCTGTTACTGAGCAAAAACTCAATAGAAATAATCAGAATATAGTTTTAAACAAATACCACATACACTACCTTTGCAATGCTATAAATATCCGTAACTTTCATTGAGCTGCTCTGGATTCCAACCTCATACATGGGCCGAGAAAGGCAAGCGGATGCATTGATCATTCAAGTTTAAATTTATTTTTATGCTTTACATCCAGCAATTACAGGAGAATAAAAGTAAAATGAAAAAATATCAACTTAAATCAAACTTAGCACTAATAAAAATTTAACAATTATTTTGTCTTTTAAAGGATAAACTCTTAAATTTTCCCTGCCCTCAATATATTGATTGACGAGGAGAGCGAGGTCAGGGTAGGCATTTCTGAAAAGGGAATCAGTGCAGGGAAGACTTGCTTCCTGTCATTCAACAGATCATAGTACATATCCATGGTCCAGAATGTTATCCCCTCCCCAAACATGAACCCGCAATAGACAGACAATATGTCCACTTCTATAATCAACACACACACAACACTATGTCCTTCATTATCAACAAGACTTTTTTTTTTTTGTCTCCTAGTTTGACTTAACAGTGTTCTGACTGTAGCAGTTGTATTCAATAGTGGAGGGACTTCACACACATGCTTAATGTGCTTCAAACACAACCGTCCATGAAAAAAGAAAAATGAACTAAAACTAAATTTACAAAAATCTGAGAAAACAAACCTTCACATAATTCTACAACAGAGGTCTGTAGAAATCAGTAGGGGGGGGGGGCAACAACTTAGCATTGAAAAGACTACTAAAATTGATTGTGGAACATTTTTGAGGGGTCAGATTCTATTTTGAGAGGATTATTACAGGGCACCGTGGAGGAAGGAACTGTGCACCCGCAGAACTAAAATAAAGAGGCGGGCCTTTCCAAACCTCAGTGAGGCCAAGACTAAAGGGAGCCAGCTTAACCAACGCCCTCTATACATCTGTTTCTGCTGGACTGGGACACTTAGCAGTACTACATACAGTATCATAGAGATAATGGGGGACACACTGGATTCTTTGCATTCAAACACCCCTGACTAGCAACCCATTATTGGACCTGGTAAAGGGAACTATATTAATCAGTGCCTCTGGAAGACAAGAGGTATAACTGTAAAGGTTGAAGCTAGCTGGGGAGCTAGACTAACCTTAATGTTTCTTTAAAAAAAATAAAAGCCCTCGGATCAAAACTACAAGCTGTGTAAATGGTGTTGGGACAGGTGTTAACGGTGTGCAGGGAACAGAACATTGACTTCAAATGTGACGAAAGAAATCCGAGCGCAGAGGGGAGACGTGGTATGGAGACGAGTGGAACGGTCAACTTAAGACAGCGAGAGCACGACACAACCCCTCCACCCATCCCTCCGTCCTGCTGCTATGTGCACCCCTGACCCTCAACCCATCCCTAAATCTGTATCTCCCTCCCCCCCAATCCTCTGTCCCATCGTGGGCTGTCAGCGGCGTCTGTCTCTGGCGTTGCTGCGGCTACGGGAGCGTCGTCCGCTGCCGGCGGTGGTCCTCTGGTCCGATGGTCCTCTGGCTCTGAATCCTTCCTTTCGCTTGTCTCCCTCCCGCTCTCGGCCCCGCTCTCCCTCTCGCTCTTTTTCTCTGTCCCTGTCACCTCCCCGCCCGGCGCCACTGGCGCTCACTGAAGGTGCGGCGGCTCCTCCTCCTTCCTCCTTCACCCTGACCTTGAGACGCTCTTTCTTCTCCTCTTCTTGTCGCTTCTTGTCCTCCTCGTCCGCCTCCTTGCGCCTCCGCTCTCGCTCCTTTTGCCGCTCAACGCGGTCTAGGACCCTCTGTGCCGCCTTGGAAGAGAGAGAGAGAGAACGAAGAAAAGCAGCATCTTAGTTACTGATGTAGGTGTGTGTGTGTGTGTGTTTAAGAGAGACATGAGTGAGTGTGTATGACGTAGGTATTATATTTGGATTTCAAAATTAATTTCAAATTAGCAGAAGACCAAAGTTACCAAACTTGAATAAAAAAACATTAGAATTTCTTTTTAAAAGTCAATAATAAAATGTACATTTAAAAAAACTGACTAAAGTAGGACAAGAAAAATGACGTGGAAATAATGTACAAGTAGAATCTTGGAATTGGAGAAAACAGAGGATGCTATACTCAATAAGCCAAGCAAGGTTAACAAGCCCAATCGCAATGCCAGAAACATCGCCACAACAGAACACGTTACGGAGAGCAATTTGGATAACCTTCGGTTTCTGGACTGCACAGGGGACCATGACTACGACAAAGTAATATGCAAAATGCCAGAGTGACTAAAACCAGTTGATAATCCCGGTGAATCATCTGTAGCCTGCCTGTCCAGTTATGTATATAATTACATTTACCACTGCCACGTTGCAGCCTACTAATCATTCTGATATGTTTTTTATTTTTATTTTGGTGAGTTCGTTTACGTTTAGCTAGTTAGTACATTACTATCAACATAATTATGCCTTATTTGACAAGCATATCCAGCCAAATGTTTTTGAAAATATGGAAATGTATGGCAAATGGTAAAAGGACATAATCCAAATAGTTACAGGCCAAAGGTTATTAATTGTTTTGAAATTTAAGGCCATATTTGATGTGGAAAATTTAAATTAAATTAAAATCTGTCTACAGTTCTGCTTCAAATATGGAATTCAGTGGACATGGGTATGGGGGTTTTGTGTGTGAAAGTGACAGCTCTACTATAGTAGGTGAATGAATGGAGAGCAGTGAGTGGCTAACCTGCTCCTCAGAGAGGGGAAGCCAGTATATGCATGGAGCTGCTTTGGTCTTCAGGAACAAGTCGTCTAGCAGTTTGGCAGGAGGCTCATCTGCTTTCTCTGAAACATTAACGGAGGGGAATATATCATTATAAATACACTGTACATCATATCAAAACTGTTCCGTCTATAGGTAATGACAAAAAACATCAGCTGCACAATAGAGATAACCTACAGAGGTCTTTCTAGTCGTTGTAGACGCTAGCAATGTTAGGGGTGATTTATACTTAGATGTGCGCCGTTGACAAACACAGCAACAATAGCAGATCTATAAGCCCAACGTGTTGTGAGCTTGCAGATCTGCTATTTTTGGTATGTGACAGTGTGTAACAAGCATAAAGCAGGCATCACCTGCGCATGTCTATGCCATTGCCTATTGGCATTACAAAGTTATACATGTTATTTTACAGTTTGGATAGTAGAGAAATAGATTTGGTCTAAAAACGAATCTTTAGGATGCGTCTCATGTTCTTTTTGCTCTACAGAAACACTGACGAATCCACATCTCACCCTTTTTGTCCGTCTTTCTTTCCTTGCTCTTCGCTCGTTCCCTCCTCTTCCTGTCTCTGGATCGAGAACGCCGGCCTTCCTCCTCGGGCCTCCCGAACTCGCGGATCTTATCGCGGTCCCACTCACGCTCACCACGGGTCCTCTCTCGTCGCTGCATTTCTCTCTCCCGTTCGGCCCACTGGTCCCGCACATTCGCAAACATCACCGGCTCCCTGTCCCGTGTCTCGCGGTCTCTGTCCCGCTCGGGCATCAGCGGGGGCAGTCGAGTGGGAGGGCCTCCTCCCAGTTGGACCCCGCGGTCCTCCTCTACCTTTGGCTTCAGGAGACCCTTGTGGAAGTCCAGCTGCAGGACGAGGAACAAGAGGCAGAGTTAGATTTGTTGTTCTCAACCACAAATGTAGGGCTGTCACGTTAATGAAATGTTACTAGACAATTAATTAATTGTCAGACAAATTATTGTGATTGACGATTTAATTGCGTTTTTGGCAAGGAACATACTTGTAAACCCAAATTCCCAGGGCAGATATGACAAATAACTTAAATATACAAAGAAATGACAGAAATGATGACCAGTACCAATAATCACAATAAATAAAATAGGCTATATTTAATAATGTTATTCTTACAAAACATAACGCAATGTGTTGTGAGCTTGTAGATCTGCTATTTTTGCAACAAAAAAAAAACTGTTTGAAAACGTATGAACAATTTTTATTTATACCGATGAATGGAAACTATTAGCCTGGTAAACCCTCCCTCCGGAAATCTCAATTCCATTTCATTTCAGGAGTGAGTCTGGCATGATCCGCCTGTCTGCAATATTGGCTGTGCTGGAGTTGGGCGGGAGTAATACTGACTGACTGACAACCCCTTCAGCCAATGATAATTTTTCCCCTTCAGCCAATCAGCAGTTCACCAGTCTTAATGTGACGCGATGGGACTTTTGAGACAGCCATACCCAAAATGGGTTGCCTTTTTCGGGTACAATGGTGTCACTGCCCGCCCCTACCGGTTCTCTATTTTTTTTTTTTTAAATAGGCTTTGTCATGATTAATTGACCACATATATGAAGTTAAACAACTAAATTCTATCCAAACGATATCTTATAAGTAAATTCCGTGCCTCAAAATAGAAGTTAGAGAGCTTTTTGAAGTAAAAAAATAGCGGAGAATTGGCCGCACAAGAAAAAGATGGCTGCCGTTCGTGTTTTGGGCTCACTCGAACTCGCCACCTGATTGGCCAACGTAAGCTGTCAATCACAGAACAATGAGCGACGACGCTGATAGGCGCGTCCGTTTGGCATACACAGCCAATATTGCAGAGAGGCGGATCATGCCAGACTCACTCCAGGAATCAAATAGAATTGAGATTTCCGGAGGGAGGGTTTACCAGGCTAGGAAACTATTTGATTATGGAAAATAATTGCGATCAGGCAATTATGTAATAAGTTTGACAGGCCTACACAAATGTTAATGTTATTTAGATAGAGATGCTAGATTCATTGTTTACCTGGTAGTTTCAAATGCACATTTTGTTAATTAGATATGTTTAGACAGATACTAGGTTCATTGTTTACCTGATATCCTAGTTTCTTTGAGGCACTACACTATTTGTGATTTTTCTTTTGCTTTGTTTATAGACTAGAGTTCATGCTTCTCTGCTTATTTCAATGTCACACTTGTAAGTCTGAATAAGAGCATCTGCCAAATGCCAAAATTGTAAATGTAAATTGGTTCATGATAAATTGAAAAAGTATTAGTAAAGGAAGGCTTGGAGACTGATGATAGGGTTCCCCATATTGCATTACAATAAGAAAACAAATAAGTGAAACAAAAAAAAAACTCGCCAAGGTTAATATTCTGACATTAATTCTGCTGTTAATTCTATGGAACGTACATGCGTATCATGCAAACTTCATTCCTTCACATAACAGCACGATAAATAAACAAGGAAAGTCAGAAATAGACTGCCTCCAAACTACTGTATTACACTTGTTTCAGCAATGGTATATTGCTACTCGCTACCCATGAAATGAGTCTACAAAAGCATCCGAGTGGTGGGATACCTCATCCTGTTGACAGAAGTCTACGTGTAGGACCTTGGGATTGCTCTGTGGCCATTTCACCCCGTGGAGGGCCGTTCTGGTGGCTACCGCCTCTTCTGATGTGGTATACTAAGGACACAAAAAAAGATTATTGCCATGAAACTAACATTTTACAAACAGGAAAAACAATAGATTACAAACATAACCCCGGAATAATTTGAGTATTATGAGCGAGAGCTCTTATAACAGGAAGATTTTTCTCTATCTATAACTAATAAGAGTTTCTATTTCTGAAAAGAAAAATGGTTTAGCGGCAAACACTCTCCATCAGGCATTAGAACTATATACTGAAATCATATTGATAGTAGTACAATATGTGAGTAAGTATGTTGAGATTATAATACAAATTAGTGCACTTTGCTAAATACTTTGCTACGTACTTTGATAAAGCTGCAATACAGTCTGCACTCCAAGCTCAGCACCCTCCAAGGTGACAGTGCTTAACTGTACACTTTAGGGATCTAAAACGTCAAAACTACCTTGCAATTTGTTTCACACCATAGCCTCGACACTTTGTTCCCACACAAGAACCTTGATAATGGCACTGAAACTTATTTACAACCAGTGGAATACCTCAGCAGCACAGAACAAGCGTCGCATTTTTCTAACACTATGAGGGAGTACGTTGACGGTACTCACCGTAACAAAGCAGTGGGATTTGATTTTGTCAATCCAGAAGCCATCCTCCACCATGCTGCCAGTCCGGTTCAGCAGCTCCTTAAGCTGGCCCAGGGTGAAAGGTCGCACCTAGGGAGGGCATGAAAGGGACCGTGGTTCATTTAGGGTCAAAGGTCTTTCTAGGTCAGGGTGAATCGGCGTGGTGACGGAAGGTGGCGGTAAGGTGGAGGAAGATGTAAAACCTGTGGTATTCTGGTACTCGTACTCCCTACCAATTGACAGATCCCGTCCGCTGGATTACATACACCTTCTAACAAACATCTGGGAATGCCAACAGACCCAGGGAATGTTGTGCACAAACAACGGTAAGGAAAACAGAAGGTATGTTTGAGCGGCGGAGGACTAACCAGGTTGGTGATGTGGACAATGTTGGAGACGTCAGAGCGTGGTGGTGAGGGCTGCCTGGCTGTGCGCACGGGGTCGTCGATGGTAACGGACACGCCAGATTTCTGTTGACTGATGGAGCGACGCACCAAGCTGTCGCTGGGGGTAACTGTGTGATGGAGGAACGAAGGACAAGATGGGTAGACAGCGACAGAGAGAGATGGCAGTAGATTGTAAAGAAAAACATCATTATTGCATGGCTTACCAAGCCCCTCAACATGACACCTCACAGCCATGTGCTGTTCGTTATGACACGAGAGCTGCAAAAAAAACTTACCAGCATGCACACAACTGGCAACTTGATTTTCTATTCACCTTTCTTTGCCTCGGCATCGTGTTTGACAGGAGACTGGGCATCCCTGGGTTCCTCACACTGACTGTTCTTCCTTTTATCTTTGGAGGTCCTGCGCTGTTTCTCTCTCTCTGGCTTCACCTCCTCTTCATCCTCCTCCTCATTTCTCTGTCCATTCTCCTGGTTGTCCATGGAGACCACCTAGGAGAGCAACGGCAGGGACTGGTTATTCGGAAAGAGTAAAAGCAACCATTTTTTGCCCCGAAACAACAATGTGTTTTCACAGTAGCTAGAGATTGCCCTCCGCTGGCTGCCCATGCTGACCTGTGTGACAGTGCGTCTAATCTTCAGGCCTTTGTCCTGGTCGTTCCTGCTGTTGTCGGGGCCTCGACTGTCCTCGTCCCCGGACAGCTGCAACTCCTCTGGGTGCAGCTCCACCACCGCCTCCTGGGTCACCTTGATGTCCGGTATCAAAGACTGGGAAGGAGTGTGAGCGGAGGGGAGGTGGAGAGAGACGAGCATGGAGGGTGGTAAAAAACTGAAGTTAGCTCATCTAGTATCTGGTACAACCAACAGTACCTCCTTCCTGTGTTACTGTCAGAAGAACATTGCAGGGGACGTGTGTAGAGATGGAAAGTTATTTTCAACATTAAACAATGTCATTATACCTTAGAGCAGTGGTTCTCAAGCTGGCGACCCCCAAGGTGTTTGTTCAGTGTGCGCACACGCACGCGTTTATGTTGTTAGATTGGGGAGTCGTGAAGGAGGGGAGTCGCCAGCCAAAAAGGTTGAGGACCACTGCCTTAGAGCAAGTTCGTTTAGAAACGCCATCACGTTACCAGTCCAATAAAAGGTATTTATGTCACAGAGGGGTTTCCTACTTCTGTTTGTCCGCGCAAAGGAATGAATAATTGCTGAGACAGTAAATCTTAGTAGTTTATAATGGCATATGGTTATACTGTACATTCCATTTCGCAAGACATAGCACTAGATAATGTAACTCAACTGGCTGAAAATGTGGAAAAAAAGAGTGGTAATCACCTTTAAAGGGAAAGCCAGTTGGGATAATCAACAATGGTTGTTACGTCTGGTATTGCCTAATGAAGTTTGGCTAAATCTTCCGTTTGCATTTATACCTCTCTCCTACTGCGTGCTCATTCAGTGACAGCTGGGCAAGCATGTGTACACCTGGCAGTTGAACAACAAAGTGGCGTACCAAACCTCAACTTGAATTATCAGTTGAAAGTGACACATTGACACTGTTCACAAGGATGAGACTTGGTGGCTCTGACTCATTCTGTATTTCGGAGTGAGGAATACTATTTTTAGACTGATACTATACTGTTGCTTTCTGCATATTTTGTTCATTTAATTTTTATCATGTGACATTTTAGTTGGCATGTAGCCCATATGTATTTAACCACATGAACCCTAGTGTCCCTATTCTGAGCATGTCATGAGGCCAATATACAGCGAAAATAGCAGATCTAAAGCAATCGGCAAGTAAAAAGGAGGGGGCAAAATACAGTCCCCTAGGGGGACCTCAGTCAATGAAGTACATATAGAATAAATTTGGCAATTGGCAAAGATAGTAGCCCGATGGTAATGTGGCTGTTGCACTGTCGCCACTAGTGTGAACGCAGCAGGAGTGTGGTGATGCTGATGGATCTGCTCTATGCCAGTAATAGTGTGTCAGTACCTTCAGTGAGTCTGTGGTGATGCTGATGGATCTGCTCTATGCCAGTAATCGTGTGTCAGTACCTTCAGTGAGTCTGTGGTGATGCTGATCGACGGCTTCTTGGCTGTCACTGCTGTGCTGGATCCCCATCTCCTCTTCCTCCCTGCTGCGCCTCCCGTCTCGCAATCCCCCGGTCCTCCTCCTCCTGCACCTCCTTCTGTGCTGACTGGAGACGTCTTACTGCCTGCTGAAAGACATCAGGGCCAGGTCACCAGTCAAGAAGATTGAAAACTGAACGAATGACACTTGAAGGAGTGGACATAAAGGACATTCTGCAGTTGATATATTTGTGACATTTGGTGCAACTGATTGCACGATTGAATAGATCCTCGGAGTCAGATTGGAGATAGGTAGCAAAGTGACTTTAACCTTTAAAGTGAATCGCCTCCACATTATTAGATTTCTTAACTACACTTAACTTAAATTATTGGAGGAGCAGACAAAACTTTGAATTTCTGGGCATTATTTGGAAGCTGTGTCATTACATTAAGTGGGTGTAATTTTAAATTCTTAAACACTTTTATGTTATGATGGAAAATAAATACAACTGCCAACTCTAAATTTGCAACATTTTTATACATTTGATTTAAAGCACAAAGCAAGTCTATGATTTGGGTATGATGAAACCTGCCTCAGCCGTCAATCGTTGAAACAAATAGCAACCACATGAAGAGGAATACATCATTGTGAAACACAGCCTCTTACAACCATCCATAATTTAAAAGATCTCTGCCTCCACACAGAACTCTTGTCTCAACAACATGACAGGCATACAGAACTCAAACTACCAACACCTACATAAAAGTCACATGCATTTACTTCACTACCCTCACCTCTTTTTGAAGTGTTTAACTGATTTTGAAATTCAAATAGCATGTTCACCCACACACACAATGAGGTGTGTGGGTTCCTATTATAATGGCTGGTACAAATGATTCAACTTTTAATCAGTACATGTAAAATTTATGGACCGCAATTTCTGAATCGCTGTTCTTTGTGTCCTAAAAAAGGTTGTCCAACTACACAACTAGGAATCTCAGGGGGTACTAATTTCAGGTTTCCAACATCTCATAGAGCCAAAGAAAAGATGCAAGAACGTTTGTTGCGTCGTGGACAATATGGGTTTGACGGGTCTTCAGCAAGAACAGAGCTTGTGGACACAAGAGCCCGCCCTTAGGGCTTGTGACAAAAATCAAACAGACTTTATTTAGTATCCTAGCTGTGTGTCTGTTAACACTAATCTGACTCGCTGTGGTTGTCAAATTAAACAATTCACAGTAGTAGACAATTCCCAATTACCCTTTGTATTGTAGTCCCTTGTCACTGCTGACCCCTACTGGCTGGTTCATGGTGTTGACAACCATACTGTCTCCATTAATACACTTGATGTCACCAGCCACTTCTTTTCAGCTGACAGAAGAGTTCACTGGGAGGGCATAATGCATGCGAAGAAACATGCTACTTCTCTCGGTTCCGCACAGGTGCACTAATCAACCTGTATGAATTGCTGGTGCAGTGACAGAGATCGCCTGCCCAGCTTCACGCCAGCGAACAGACAACTGTATTTGTTGAGTGCCCGGCCAAGCCAGATGCACTGCGGAAGATTCAAGTCTAGTCTCTCGTGTTGGTGGGCAGCAACTTTAACCCTGTGCCACCCGGACTTATAGCACAATAAATTAGGACATACAATTGAGCTCTCTCTGAACTCTGTAATTGATGCCATTTTCTCCTGACTGGAAAGCACTTTGGATCAACTCTTGTTTTTAAGCGTGCTATACAAATAAAGGTGATGACTTGGATTTGACATGCCCTCTGACTATAAGTTGCACAATGTGTGTCATTCAGGTCTGTATGTATGTATGCGTGTGTATGTCTAGTTTACTCACAAGGCAAGGAGATCTTGCGAGCTGCAAAAGCCTTAGGAGTGGTACTCTGCAAAAAGAGAGACGAGAGGACATACAGAAACCCCATGGGTGTGGGGTGAGATGAGATTGAGACCACACTCAAAACAGCTTAACAGAGAGGAGGAGACAGAGAAAGAGTGGGGGGGAGGGGTGGACGATAAATAAAACAAAAACAAATAAAAAGAGGTCTGGAGGCTCCAATTTAACCACATTAATAAGAGAGGGAGCGGTGCTTGATCGACTACTAGACGGAGACTCCACACGCGCCTCCTTCTCCACCTCTGCTCTGCTCAAAGACACTGCATACATGTACAGAATAGTGTAGGTGTGTGTGTGTGTGTGTGTGTGTGTGTGTGTGTGTGTGTGGTAGACTAGCCCCTGCTCTGTGCTTGTGCAGTCTTGTGGCGGGAGGGGCTGGTGTGCATTAATATCCTACGCAGCTCTGTGTCAAACTGTATCTTAATGTGGAATGTTTCCAAGTACCTGTCACCAGAGGACGCTGACAACAGACCAAGAATAGCTGGCTGGGGGAAGAAAATGCACGACTGCAGCAGTGTCCTTTACCAGGTTTGGGAGAGCACCATTAGAGCCATTATACACAAAAGAAGTCCTGAGTGTCAATTCAACTCATGAGTGTGTATAAATTGACCCTTACGGGTCCGTCTTTACTCAAGAGTGGACTTGTGAGGGTCCAAATATACACACACACACTCAAGATTTAAATTGACACTCTGGATTTCGCAGTGTACCGTCACAAGATGCAGAATCACTGAAATCATGTGATGCTGCTATACTGGTAGTGAAGACTAACACTGCCATAATGAACGAAATGGATACACAGAATATTTTAAGGTAAATTCAATTAGAAAATGTCCACCAAATGAAGCATATTTTAAGATATATTTATCTTTTGGTAAAAGCAAATGTACCGCCACCTCAAATTGTGCGGTGCACCAAGTGAATGATGTCAGTGTTAACAAAATATCTGTAGAGCAGAGGTGGAGAGCCGTATGTTGGAGACCCCGTCACTCGTGACCAAAGACGCGTCCGATTTTCTTTTGGTACTGCAGTTGAAATTCACTGCGAGTTCTTCTTATTTATCAACAGTGTTATTTTGGCCTAAGGCGAGATGACTAATGTCATCTGGTACAAGATTTTTTAATTATAACTGCAGTATGGGTGCCAGTAAAGTAAATTGGACTAAGTTAACACAAAGGAGAAATAATTCAGTCCTCAGTTATAGCCAAAATGTCTGGAGAAACAAAAATACAATTTGATTGCTTTTTTCTTTTTTTAGTAATACCTAAGAAATGATTACATCTCAAATAGAGGAAAGAAAATGACAGGTCATTTCCTGGTACCATTGACACCTGATTCCTTACTGGCTTGGCTATGGCCCAACCGCACGGCAGTGTGCACTGTATCTAGGCAACAAGGATCCAATCAGAGAAGGCAGAGGAGTGAGGGCAGGGCTTGATTTGAGTGTGCCGATTTGCCGGTGGGTAGACAGGAACTGATCATAGATTTTGATTTTTTTCTTGATGGGGCAGGGGAGGACTTTTCTTGACCGATTGCTGACCAGGGTGACATATCACAGTCTTTAGGCGAGCCAAACCATTTGAATTTGTCTTGCGATGCATTCTGATGGGGAGGGGCGATATCTGCATTGTTAGTGTTCATGAGGGTAAAGGTGTGAAGTCTTAAACAAAACAAAAAATTATAATGTCTCTGATCCCATAGCAAGAATTCCAGGAAAATGTCCAATCTGTCCGTGACGGTTATGAGTTGTCTGTGATGTTACCATTAAATGTTTATGATGAACTTTCCAATGAGATGTCCATTTGAGAATGTCAAACATTAGCAGTTCATTAGTCTGTGTGGCGAGACTTTCCCCACACGTCTTTTGACTTTGTTTCACTTCTGCATTAATATCCTGCAGAAGTGAAAAGTCTGACTGAAATCGTTGGATGAGAAAAAAAAAATCCAGACAGTTCTTATTTCTTGAACCAATTTGTACTTCCTTGTCATGAAACAAATATGGGTTTGATGGGTGCTCCTTTGCACTCATGTGGGGCACAGGAAGTGATTAGTAGAAGAGAGTAGAGCAGAGCTCTCAATGTAGTCATGGGATGGAGGGCATGGGATGGAGGGAGTGTCCAGCTCCAGAGTGGATATTGAAAATTATAATCCACTCTGAAACATCCAGTGATACAGACTAGCAGTTTATTAATAGTGTGGTGGTGGTGGGGGGGGGGTCCATTCAGTATTTCTTGGCATCTTAGTCCATGCTTGAATGATTGTATATACATAATCCACACTTCTGAAGGCACAATCATGTGTCCCAGATGACTGTATTCCAAATCTCTATTGAATGAATCAGTATGTGTCACGGCAACAGTCCAGGTACAAATAATACCAGTTCATGTCTTTTACTCAGTGTTCAATTGACTAATTTAAAGTCTATTGAGTGTTGCCAGCTAATCAAGACACTGGTTTACGGCTGGTGATTAAGATTCACTTTATTACTGCCAACTCGGGTCATAACAGCAAAAATGCTTTTAAATGGCTTCTCGTTCAGTCCCAAAAAGATTATGCAAAAAAAGGCTTTTTTGTCTTCCATTGGAGCCCATTCAGCAGTGAAAACTGAATATAGTGTCCACTGTCCATACTAATGTCCTGGATGAAAGTAGCCTATATTTTGGGCATAGTCAAAGTAGAGGTTCACACTCACAGTCCAGGGCAGAGTGCCATACTCCTTCCCACATGCAGGGGGCAGTCTAGGATTAAAAGTACACAAGTAAAGCAGGAACTGCCTCTGTCCTTTGGTAATTTTCCTCCAGGGAGCTTACAAGATGGGGTAACAAGCTCCCTCCTGTGTCTCTCTCTTTGAAGCTCTGGAGTGTTGTCATGTCTCTGGGCGAAGAAGACTTGTACTCCAGAGGGCAGAACTGCACAATTCAGGACTGAGAGCTTATAGCCAGAACAAACTCTCCTCCCGTGTGTGGCTGGGTTGAATTGTCACAGACAGCAGGAAGCAGCTCTCTCACTCTCCACCTCGCTCTCTGGAGACCAGGAACTCATCCTCAGAACAGCAGATGGGAGCAGGGGGTGGGTTACTGGCAGATGCACCCACCCCCATCCCACCAAAACACCATGTAGTGCAACACAACATGACACAGTACAGTCCAGTCCAGTTCTGCGAGTGGGCTTCCACACCTATTGGGGGCTGGTTACTGTGGCAACCGCGCTGCTGCAGTTACCATGGCTGCTGATGCTGTCGGCAGTGGTGTGATGCAAGCTGCAGTTCGTGCTGGCTCAGCGTGTCACAGGAGGACTATAGGGGGTGGGGGGAGGCCTCAGCAGGCTCAGGCTGTTGGATTTACTCAGTGCCATGTGGCTGTAGACTCTGGGCCTAAGTCAGGTACCACCGAGGCGCTTGGGCATAGCGGGGCAGGAGGAAGAGGAGGAGGAGGAGTGGAGGTGGTGTTGGCAGTAGTAGTAGTAGTAGTACTCATCAGGTACCATTAGGGACAATGGAAGAGGCATGGGCACCTTCATAACAAAGCAATCAATGGGGGTTTTAAACAGCAGTCACACCATAAATAGAGAGCGATCATGATGGCGATGCACAGATGGACAGAGATAAGTGAAGGACAAAGCGGGGAGGGGAGACAGCAAGAGAGAAACGAGCATGAGAGACAGAGAGGGACGGAGCCAGGGAGTAAAGAAAGAGAATGAGGAACACGGTGAAAGGAGGAGTAGAAACTAGCCCTGATGCATCTCTCTACACACATACTGTTAGTGGCCATTACTCATGCAGGCCCGAAGGACACAAGACCAGACACACAAATTGCAGGGACATGTTTTGGATGCATGCTTGCCTTAGGATAGCATCAATAGTCTAGAATAGTCTGGACTAGAATAACATCAATAATTTAAAATATATGTCTGATAAGCTGGTTACGTGTGTGTATATAATGTGATTTGGAGGATCCTGTGATTCTGCTTGTAAATTGAATTAAGACTCGTTTGCTCAATTCAAAAGTAATGACATATTAAATCATTACAGAGCTTGCGGCAATGTCATCTCCACTGTATTAGTGAGGCCATGAATACAAATCAGCTTAGGTGAAGATATTCCAATGCTCGCTGTGCGTACGGGTTCAATTAATTGCTGTCAACCCAACTGCCTCATTGAGGACATTCATGATTTGTAATCTGATCTAAACCAAGGTTTAGTTTCTTTGTGATAACTTGAATTGTATTTGAGCCTGAAGGATAGCTTAAGGTTAAGTTGTTTCGTTCTCATTCTCGCTCTCTCCATCTCTTTCACACACACACGGAGAACACTGATAACAGGGAATATCCATGCTGCCGTCCTCACTCCGTCCAGCTATGAAATAAGTTCTAAACTAGCCTTTTAAGACATCAGACAAAGATGTGCACCAGACAGTTATCATCAGTGTTAGTCACATGATAGGTTAGTTCACTCCCAATTTGCCACAGGACCCCAATCCATCTCAACCCCTTTCTACTACTAACAATAAAGCTTTTGGCAAACCATGTTAAAATGGATAGCATGATGATTAGCCTTTCAATGTCAAATTTGCACTTCTGTCTGACTTTATTAGAAGTGTGCTAAACATCTGTACGAGTAGCAGATGCAGCAGTGGCTGTGAAGCAGTTCGGGGTTGTGTTGGTATTGGACAGTTGTCTCTGCTTTATGCTGCTTACTATGGACCTTTATGTCCAAGTTGGCTAGTGACTGTTAGCGACCCAGAGTGCACCGAAAGTTAACTTCCCCCATGCAGTTAGAAGACCCCATGTGTACCCACCCCCCTCAATAGCCGTACCTCCTCCAGACGACCCTCACTGTTCTCTGGCTCCGCCTCGGAGGCCGGTTGCTGGATCATGGGTCCCTCCGAATCTGGGTCCGCCTCAGTCACCGCTGCTGCACTGGGCTCCGTCACCTCCCTGGAGGCACACCAAGAAGAAAAAAAGTGTTTGATGACCTGTAAGAGGTATTAGTTGCTGGTATTACCCTGCTTCCAAAGCTAATCACATTCTAAAAGATACCGCTATGGAGAACACTGCCCCCGGGATCATCACCAGCGATGAGGTGGCGCAGTCAGGGTGGAGTTAGTGGGCACGGTTACAGTAGTAGAAGGAAACACGGGGACAAAGGACACGTGGGACAGAAGACACAGGAAACGTAGTGAGAGAGGGCGGCAGAGGACGGGTGCTTGAGAGGCCAATGATCTGGGTCAACCCAGCTATAAATAACTCACCAGCCAACTGACACCAAGGGGTCACAAATACTCCTCAAACTAATTCATAGAGAATTCACACACAGGCAGGCTACTGACTCTCGCAAAACCACATACACAACATATGCTCTTAAAATAAGTCACTTACAACTTACAAGTATATGACTCCGTCCAGATTGAAAGCAGCCAATGATCAAACATATCTATTTTGGATGGCCTCTATCGTGAAGACCAACCCTTTAGAAACAGCAGCAAATAAGCTACCTGAGATGATCCTCTTCAATTATGTTCATAGCATAACCTACATAAAACCCTCACCTGTTCTTGTGGGAATCTGAATACTGTAGGTTATCAACTGCATTCCTCTGACACAACACAGCCTCTGGTAATGTTTTGTTGTGTCTTCAAGCAGGGGAGTTGTTGTAACACAAGTCCATGACCCAAGAACTGTACACAAGGGGCTGGGAAAGCCCAGTTCAAGGGGTTTCTCTGCAGATCAGTCACTGGCAGAGACTGGTGTCGGCTATACGCCTTCCGTCTCATCCACGTGGCACGTAATCTTCATTCTTTTGTACCAGGTCACACTGTGTGTGTGTGTGTGTGTGTGTGTGTGTGTGTGTGTGTGTGTGTGTGTGTGTGTGTGTGTGTGTGTTACAGTCTACGGTCACACCTGCAGTGAGGGGGGTCTGTTAGAGACAGATGTTGACTGGAAGGAAAGAAAGAACCACCCTCCATAAACAGGGGTGAAGGAACAGTCAGGGCAAGCTGATCACTGATCAATTGTTACACTTGTTTGTAAACTTGAGGTACGGCCCCTTGGCTTTTCAAAGACAGAAACCTGCTTCAGTTTCACTTTTCTCCGATGCTTCACTTTCATTCTTCTCAAATTTCTATACATTTACAAAATTATGCAACACATGCTCAAGGCAGGTGGAAAAAATGTAACGCTTTGACCTGAGTGAGTCAAAAACTATGACAAAATACAGGGGACCACACTGTCCATCATGACGCAACTAATGACATCCCTTGTGCGCGCCATTTCTCTCAAATCCAGGTTGCCATGTAAAATGGAAGTGTCAAAAGTTAACAGTACACTCATGTCTGGTCAGCTTTTTCCAATTATAAACGTATAAATAAAAAACGTTGAAAATCTAACAATAGCTAGGCTATGTAAAGAGGAACCAAAAGCTAATTATTACTAATCAGACATGAAACGTTGAATATTCCCCAAGGTACAGTGGACGAGGACAAGTATGAATGCTGGTGCCATTTGGGAGATTATGTCACAGCATAAGGACCTATTCACACCGACTGGAGCACTACCAGATGTCTGCTTTAATGACCTCCCCTGACATCAGTCAGATCATTAACTACAACCACCCCCCAAAAAAAAGAAGTCTGTTCTACAACTGCGAAATTTAAAGGTATTCTGTTCATAGACTGCATTGTGGCAAATAAAACATATTTTGGAGTCATGATGAGGAAATCTTTGTTTAATTCATTGATAGATGCTCATCGTCGTCATGCCATGAAATCTAAGCCCATTATTTATTTATGAAAACTGCCCAAGACGTGCAGATCCAAATGGGTTAAGGAAGGGAGACCCCTGCATTTCTTCTCTTTTTTTGTGTCCTTCCCCGACTCTCCCAACCAACAAAGGACACCGCGGTTCCCCAGACCCCCACACCCGGTGCCCACATGGGCAAACATGCCATGGGTTTGCAATCATCAGACTACGGTGATCTCATGAAGCGCCCGGTCATTTATACACAGAATGAATGAATGAGGGAGGAGACGAGCTAGCAAGCATCTCTGCTTAGTGCTTTCCCTCTACCGATAATAAGCATTGAAGCAGCTAGCCCTGGTCCAGTGCCTCAGCGAGTTCTCTCTAACGCCCTGCCAGGCGCGCTGCTCTGCTCATAGACCGAAAATTCCACTGCCGTGCGAGGTCTCAGTCTTTAGTAAAAAATAAACAAAACGATTTCGCTACTCACCGAAACAATGGCTGTTTTGTGTTGTTGAAAGTCTTTTCTCCTGGGTGGGAAGCCTCTCAGCACACCACCTTCTCTGTATAATACACCTTTTTGGGCAGAAAATAAATTATGTCCACCAGACAGAAATTATTGCATTTACTCACCTGCGCCCTCTACAGATTTAGTCAAAGGTAATTTATATTGACCAGATCTGTAGAGGGCGCAGTAGAGTAAATAGAATAATTTCCGTCTGGCATACATATTTTATTTTCTGCCCAAAAAGTGTATTATACAGAGAAGGTGGGTCCTGAGAGGCTTCCCACCCTCGAGAATAGACTTTCAACAACATAAAACAGCCTTTGTTAAGGTGAGTAGCAAAATGGTTTTGTTTATTTTTTACTAAAGTTGGAGACCTCGCACGGAGAATAGCAGCGCGCCTGGCAGAGCGTTAGAGAGAACTCGCTAACGCTCTGGACCAGGGCTACACTCTCGCTAACGTTTAGCTTCACTATCTTACCCGTTTTTGTTGCCTTCAGACAGCATAATGCCGGGCTATAGATTCCCCAGGCAAATAATAATGCTCTGTCGTAGTAATATTCTATTCCGGTCAGGCGCGGGTTGACTTGAAATCGGGGAAGCGAAAAAAAAAATCCGGCTGCGGCTTCTGGGGCTTTGAGCACTGCGTCGTTTATCATCAGAGATGCAATGCATGCATGACGGCCATGTTGGCTAGTAGCGAGCTAGCGTGTGAATGAGTGGGGAAATTAATACGAAAAGGAGAGGAGAGCGAGGGAGGGCAAGGACCAGTGTTGCCAGAGTTTTTTAGAGAGATAAGCAACCAGGTCTGTGAAAACAAGCCCAAAAGAAGCGACTATTATAGGCCACATGAGCACTGTCTGTAAACCCACTGTAGGCTAAACACCAGCTATTTGAAGATCTACAAGCTTGGAGCATGTAGATCTGCCTTTTTCAAAAAATCTTGAAATAAAATGTGGAATATTTGGAAGATTTTTTAAACATTCTTCTAACAACCCAAATCTGGTACGGGACTCCCTGGCACAAAACATTTTCAGATGGGTGGTTAGGGACAAATACATATTAAATGTTTGAGGAACACTAGTTTAAACAACATTAGGGAACACGCCCAAATAAGCAACTATACTTTAGAAACAAGCCCAAAAAAGCCACAACCACCAATATTTACAAGCAACTTTACAGAAAAAGAAGCCTTAAGTCACTTATGATAAGCAGACATGGCAACGCAGATTAATAGGAAAAGGAGAGGAGAGTGAGGGAGGGCAAGGACCCAGTTGATTCTCCTCTGTGGAGAGAGAGAGCAGGCCACGCCGGTTGGGCTGTCACATTGAACGCCTGACAATAAATAATAAGTCTGCCTGTAAGGACTAGTATAATTAAAAAACACCGGAGAGGATTTACCTCGCACGCACACACACACACACACACCACTGAAAACAGTCCAGAGAAATTATGCAAACAGCCCCGAGGTGAAAAAGGTGACAACATGTTGTTTTCTTTCGGGTCAGGTGTCACACAATTGCCCTATTTGTGTTCAAAAAGGTGACTGTAGCTGAAAAGTGACACTTTTGCATGTCTGGAAATAACTTAGTAAGTTATGTTTGCATTTCAAAATAGTTTTCTTTCATTACTTTTCCATCCTTTTTTGTTTGTTTAAATCTTGTTATTCCAAACTAAAGAAATCAACTTTATACATGAGCAATGATAATCAGTTGCCAATTTAATGTGTGAAAAAGCATGTTATTTAACACCACAACTCATGTGATATGACATAACATTAGTTCATCCAGCTTTCTCTACAACTGAGACAAAGGTTCTTTTATGCTTTATTGGAAACTTGTGCTCCCTTGTATTTCAGAAAAATCGACAAAAACAATGCTTCAAATATATGATCAAAACCGCCAAGGTTCTCATTAAGGCATTCAAAAGAATCTGGTACCCTGAAAAGTTTAGATCAAAAGTCATGTATGATTCTTTCAGCGAGTCACATTCTAGCAAATAGCTGAGGAATCAGATTTTGTTTTACATTGTACATCATTGGTTTGCTCCCTAAATGAAACAATCAAATGACTTAAGGTGCAGTTAGTTGGAGTATTAGCGTAGCTTTATCAGTGAAATGGGATGAAAGTAAAGTGCTATGGTAGGAATCCGAAGTTAACGGGCGGCAATGGCTCAGAAGGTAGAGAAAATTCAATCGGTTCGATCCCCGGCTACCCGGGTTAGTGTCAAAGTGTCCTTGAGCAAGACACTGACTGAACCCCTAACTGGTCCTTATGACCAGGTTGGTGCCTTGGATGGTTTCTTCCGCCATCATGGTGTGTGAACATAATGCACATAGTAAAGCGCTTTGGATAAAAGGCACTGTATAAATGCACCATTTACCATTTAAAAACAAACAGCTCATCACTGATGGGGTGTAGACTAGAGCACATTATGTGCAGCTTAAGCAAAATAGTATTTAAAATAAATGTATACCTTTATTCAAGGGAGGGGGATGCAGCCCATGGTTCCAAATTTGTAACCAAAGATGAAAACATTTACCTCGTAAAACAAGTTGTAAAAATGGTGTAATATACCATGTTTACACTATGATATCAGTATATTGACAGCAGTAACATAAATTGCCTGCATAGGCAGGGAAGAGCAGGGGAAGAGTCATTCTCACGTCGCCCTCCTTACCATAATGCAGCCATCATGTCACATGGTCCCGGTACAGTGGGTACAGTGCTTAATACTAGTGCGAGAGGAGACTATAAGCATGTGAGACTAGGCATTTGGGGGATGAAAAAATAATGTGTATGGAGCAAACAGAAGCAAATATCCATCTGCAGGCTGGCAGACTCTCTTGTATAACTTTCATCGTAGTTGGACACTTCTCCATTCCACTCAATTCATGCAAAAAATAAATTGAACACAGCAGTTGCATCGGGTTACAGACAAGCCTCACAATGTGATGGGCTTGCTGTCTCACACACACACGCATGCACAAACATGCTGTGTACAGTTGGAAGAAAGGTTGACCGAGTGTCTCTGTGCTAAACAACCAGATGGCAATTAATTAATGGAGTTAGTACACACTTTGTCCACTTTGTCTGTCACCAGAAACAAATTTTGTCAAAACACTTCGGAGGTTGATGTAAATAAACAGCGAGGCTCTGTGATAAAGAACACCATTCCAGCAGTGACTGGTGGGTCTAACGTTCAGAGCCCAGAGCAGAGCGCTGCACCTCATATTAAACAGTTCAATAATGCCAACATAGTTTATATGAAGCATATTTGATAGATCAACATTTAATAGAACTAACGTCTCTTATGTAAGCAAGATCATGATGCACTGTCATGATGTCTTGTCAACTTTGGTCAAGATTTTGGCCAAAGTTCATATTTACAATATGAAAACCATGCTCTCTGATTTAACAATGTATACACTTTGGAAGTGCATTCTCTTTGAACCTCCGCAGAATAAGGTGAGTGGTTAATTATCTCAAGCTGGCTAAAGTAGCATTGCGTTAAAGAGAAAAGACTCCAATAACAAGTTTACTGTACAATAATCACACACACGACGTTCCAGCCCTGGCCGACGTCTCTTCTCTTTACTGTTATTTATTTTATATTGCACCAGCTCTTTGATACAGTAGCGTTGCGTTCAGAACTGTAGTCCTACACACAGTCTGCAGTCTGATGGATTGTCGTCAAATTAAAAGAAGCACAGCCGTCACATGTAGTTCTCTTGATTGATTGATTGAATTGATTGAATACTTAACAGTTTGCAAATAGTACAGTGGTACGATTATACAATGATGCAAAAAGGATAACACAAAAAGCCCTAAGGGCTTGTTTCCATTGTGGTCCTGTGTATTGAATTGATTAACGGATTCATTGCTTTTAAATGCTAAAAAATGCTCTGTTGCACTTAACTATGTTATGTCCTCTTAATCTTTAGTTTAACTACATTGTTTAGTTATGTTTCTGTTTGCCAATTCAGTTTTTTTTCTGGCATTCTACTGTTTATTGTCTTGATGTGAAGCACTTTGGGTTGCAATTTTGTATGAAAGGTGCTATACAAATAAAGTTATTATTATTATTATTAATCAGCACTGAAAAGTTTGCTATTTTAGCCTCCTATCTGGTCATAAAGACCTATTCTTTTTAATAAAACGAATCGTCAAATATTCACATTCAAATCCTGATCCTGAGTCGGGTACAGCCCTAGTGTAGTGATGCGTTCACTTCCATGCTGTGACAACAATTCAGGCATCTTACTAGGTATCGTGCCGTCTTACTGCCGGCATGAAAATCGGCGCACATGACGCCAAAATTAAACATAGAAGTGAATTGCGAGCATTTCATTTGTTAAAGGGGTTTGAGGATATTTCAGTGTTTGTCACTGACCTTTTGGTGGGGTGACTTCTCTTCTCTCCTTTATCTGGTTTCTTCCGCTTTTCATCCTCTGCCTCCTTTCCTTGGTGGGCCTTCTGCAAGATCAGAAGTTGGACATAATCAAAACCAACAACCCAAATGAACAAAGAGCTGCAGTTAAGCCCTGGTTTAAAAACGATGGTACGATTTCAACAAGACAGACAAAGATGGGTTTTTGAGTGGGGACACGGCAACAGAGGGGTTTGTGCTTAAGTTGTAAAATGGATCGAGTTCATTGTGAAATTAATTGCAAAGTAGTGAATGAATAACAACATCCAGGTAGCTTTGCTGGTGAGTTGGTGGAACCTTGCAAGTATGCTGTTACTGTATGTGTATAACTCATGTACCACCAGTGTGTGTGAATGGCTGATATCTACCTCAGTCCAATCACTAACCTTCTGTTGCTTGACAGGGCGGGAGTCATCCCGGGACGAGGAAGATGATCGTGATGAGTGTGACGAAGAGTCAGATTCGGAGCCAGAATCAGATTCAGAGCCTGAATCCTGGGTCTTGGTCACCGCCACTGGCGCTTGCTCCATCCTGGGGTGAGAAACCATGGACTCTGCTGGGGTGTCGGAGAACACGCGTGGCTTCTTGGCTGCGGGAGACTGAGCGATGGAGGTCAAGCTGAGGGGCGGAGATGAAAGAGGAGGTTCCCCCCCGACCTGAAGCGTCAGGATCTTGGGGGGCTGAGGAGAGAGAGTGGGGTCTTCGGAACCAGACCGCCCCCTCTTCCACGGAGGCAGTCGGCTCTCCCTCTCCCGCTCCTCTGCCTCCTGTCTTTTCTGCTCTTTTTCCCTGTCCTCCTCTAACCTTTTCTGTTCTCTCTTACGCTCATCTTCCAGGCGTTTTTTCTCCAGCTCTCTCTCCTCTTCCAGGCGTTTTTTCTCCATCTCCCTCTCCTCTTCCAGGCGTTTTCTCTCCCTCTCTCTCTTCTCTTCCAGCCGTTTTCTCTCCATCTCTCTCTCCTCTTCCAGGCGTTTTCTCTCCATCTCCTCTTCCAGGCGTTTTTTCTCCCTCTCTCTCTGCGCCTCCAGGTGTTTCTTCTCTTTTTCCCTCTCCTCTTCCAACCGCTGCCTCTCCCTCTCCTCCTGTCGTTTCTTCTCTCTTTCTCTCTCCTCCTCCTGCTGCTGCTGCCTTCGTTCTTCCTCCCTCTCTTCCCTCAGCTGCTTCTCTCTCTCCTCCCTCTCTCTCTTCTGTTGCTGGCGCTCTCTCTCCATTCTCTGCAATGGGGTGTCGCTGGAGTCAGCGGCCCCGGTGGAGCTGGAAGCAGCAGGCCCGGAGTGTGACATGTCCACAGCTCCAGTGGGCTCCGCCGGCCTGGGGAATGCCCCCTCAGACTCCATCTTGCGGACGAGCAGGGTGAGGGGCCCTGGCCTGCGCTCCTGCTGGGGCTCTGGGCTACTGGAACGGGAGCTGGAGTCATCGGAGGAGGAGGAGGAGTCCTGTCTCTGCGCGGCAGGACGAGGGCGGGATGCAGCACCTTCTGCCTCAGGCTCGCCTACGTCCGGGGGACTCTGCTTGGGGGTGTCGGGGAGCGGGAAGGAGAGCTCGGGAGGCGGGGACGGAGGAGGGGTCGGGTGGCGCAGTTGCATGGGGGGCTGATGGACCTGCGGTGGCGGGATGTGCTGCGGCAGCTGAAGCTTGCGCCGGGATCTGGCCGCAGCCGGCGGGACGCTGGGGGACGGCTGCTGCGGGGGCCGTGGAGGGGCTTTGCCACCCTTCCGCGACACGCCCCACTCCTCATCTTCATCACTATCATCCTCGTCATCTTCATCTTCATCCTCGTCGCTGTCCTCTTGCGCACGGCCTCCCGGCCCAGCCGACCTGCTGAGGTGGAGGACGGAATGGGCAGAGCCGGGCTCGGCCGGCGCGGTCCCTTCCTTCTCCTGGGCTCGGGGCACAAAAGGAGGTAGGCCCTGCCGTTCCACCTGGCCCACAACACGCACAGACAGCGATGCGATGGCTCGGGGTGGTGAGGGCGTGGACTTCTCCTCGTGTCCTAGACGGAGGGAAGGCCGCTGCAACCAGGCTCCTGGGACATTAGGGGCCTCCTGGTGGTGTAGGACGGAGCCAGGGCCCATGTCAGGCCTACGCCCCATCATGCCCTGCCCCATCAGCAGGCCTCCTCCTTCCACCTCCGCCCTGGGCTGGGTGGACACGGGACGATGCTGCAGAATGCAAATGAAGGTGGAGTTAGTTTGAAAGAAAATGTTCCACACAGGATCCCTATGCAAATCTTTTTTCTTTCTTCCCTTTTTATTACCATTATTTTCCTTTCATTGTGTGCACTGTTATTATTTATTTTGAAAACATAAAGAAAACATTTGAGCACAAAAATGTATCCATCATCATCAAATGCTTCATATTTTATTGTAAAATATGATTTGTCTAGTTTTTTTTAACTCACGAATCTTGCTCTTTGTACAACATAAATATTCCAATAGGTATTTCTTTGATATTTATATGTGACATTGATGTGACAATGATAAATATGGAAAATAAGCGTCTTTTAAGTTCTATTGTACTGTAATTCAAAACGCATTTCCATGTGTCAAACGCATGCAAGTCCATGTGTCAATCATGTTAAGAAAATACAGCTCATGATAAATTAACAGCTCCTACAGTTATTCTGAAAGACACCCTTCTCAAACCCAATTATTATTATACGTTTTCACTTTCATATAATATTTATTTTGAACAACAGAATAATACATTAGCCACTTCTACAAACGCAGTCTACAAGCTCATAAAGTGTCACATTGTAGATCTGCTATTTTCGCTAACTATTGTACTAGAATGTACATAGGGCTTAAGTGGTACTTCCTATCATTGTTTCCTGTGAGAATGTGTGTGTCTGACCTTGTCACTGTTTTCTTCTGTGTGGTCGTCTTCCTCCTCTGCCACCCCGGGGCTCTCTGTCGGGGAGAGGAACAGGGGAATGAGTTCAAAGTTCAAAACTGTGGCATCCAAACAAAGGCTGCTTTACAACTTAACAAAGATGTCGGAGTAGGACTGAATTGAGAAATATGGACAGAAACAAATATCACAATATTTTTTACCAAATACCTTGATATTGATATTGTGACGATACTGTGGGACTTTAATGCCTTTTATTGATAGGACAGTAGGCTGACAGGAAATGGGGAGTGACATGCAGCAAAGGCATGTCACTCCCAAGAGATTTTTGATAAATATTCATAATGCCTACAGCTAAGACAGTCAGGTAAGCCTTTATATCCAGGAAAAGACAACATCATGCATTACGATATCCAGAATCCCAGATGATATACAGGTATAGTCTCATTATTATGATATTGACATAATATTGATGCCCTGTGAGGCGAACTCCATTTGGAGCTCAAAATAGTTTCAACTGTAGTAATCTGATACCACGCATAACAACTTGGGGCTGCAACTATCAGTTATTTTCTTAGTGATTATTCTATCAATTACTTTATTTTTATTTTTATAATCAACTAAATCAATTAGACTGTTAACCACATAAGCTCTATTATACTTTGTCGTACAACGGTGTCACCCAAAATAGTGAAAATAACCAGGGTACAAGCTCACAACGCATTGCGATACGATGCATTGAGAGCTTGCAGAGCTGCAGTTTATTGCTATTGTGTTTAAGAGAAAAAATGTTTAAAAAATAAAGAAAATTTGATTATTTTATTAACATTGATTATTATTTTTTATAATTGATTAGTTCAAAACCAGGTAGAGCTTTATAAAGCTGTTCTGACTCATCTCCTCACCTATCTAAAACACAGAAACACAACATCATTGTTTCATTACTACAGTTCCTTTTAATAACATGTATTCCTTAATTTACGCAGTTAACTACCCTCACCACTTCCTCTGCACATTTTGTGTCAAAGCTGCTGTAGTCTGTGGCACCCGATAGCCGAGTGGTTGCACTCCAAAAAAACATACTTGAGATTAGATCACTGATGTTCTCCTCAGTACAGTGTTTGCACTCATTTGCACTCAATCTGGTACATCAGAATTAGCATGGTTTCATCATCATCAGAGACACACAGGTCCTCAAGCAGGGATCGAACCGGGGATGTTGGTATTAGGTGATCAGCGCTCTTACTGGTTGAGCCACCCTAACGCCCTATGTTCTCACCACACCAGTCTTCAGTGTATGCATGAGCTAACAGCAGACATAATGGGCCAGTGAATCCACAGGTAACGGCAATGAACTATGCATCAGAACCCATGTCCTTTTGTGATGCAGCACAACATGCTAATAGCCTATCATTTGCATAGAAACATGTGACTTCACTTGGGTGAAGTACAACAATGTGCAAACACAGTAGCAAGATGTGTGAGCTGTTGTGACAGGAGAAGGATGTCTAATGGAATACAATCACCTAAAGGACTACAAATCATTGTGTGTATCCCTGTACTGTTTACACCAAATGACCTCGGTACATAGAAATACTGTGCATATGAACAGAGCAACTACCTTTAATTACATTTGAATAAATTGCTGCTATTTGTCGCAAAAAACAAAAATATATACCAAGTGAATGCAAAACATTGAAATACTGCTGTCAACTGTTTAAATTTTTATAGTTTCGTAAGATAGTCTTCCCTCTTGCAATGTCTTGCAATGTAACACAGCTCTGTTTACACATTTATGTATTCCCATTTAAATGTAATTGTACATACAATGTTTTGTTCCACTTTTACAATGTAAACGCATGTTTTCTCATACCAATAAAGCTCCTTTGAATTGAATTTAGAGAGAGGGTATGTGTGTGTGTGTGCGTGTGCGTGTGTGTGTGTGTGTGCGCGTGCATGCATGCGTTTGTGCGTGACACAGAGAAAGACCATTGTTCACGTGGCTGATAGTATGTTCATTGTTTGTTACTTCAGTTGGTGGGTGTATGTGTGCATGCATACCATCAGCCTCAGAGGACTGCTGCGCTTCTCTTTCCATTCGTTGACAGAGCAGCTCCTGCTGCTTAGCCAGGTACTGCTTTATAAAGCTGTTCTGACTCATCTCCTCCCCTATCTAAAACACAGAAACACAACATCATTGATCATTACTACAGTTAATTTTAATAACATGTATTCCTTAATGAACGCAGTTAACTACCCGTGCTCCTTCCTCTGCACATTTTATTTGTAGTGTGTAAATTTGTCAATGCCGCTGTAGTCTGTGGCACCCGATAGCCAAGTGGTTAGGGCACGTACCACATAGGCTCTAATGTCTGACAGCGGCTGGGCGAACCATTTGCTACATGTCACTCCCCTGTTTCTATCTCCACTGTAACTATCAATAAAGGCTCCGAAAAGCCCAAAAATGACTAAAAACTATTTGTTTTTAAATGCTGGTGTAGTCTTTAACACAGAAAACTTATCACAAAACATATCAGGTGGTAAAAAATCTGGTATATTTATATGACCACATTCAAATTTCAGAATACATTTTGTCAAGCTATACACACAGGACTTATCCATAATATTATTTCTTACCTGAGAGTTGGGCTGCAGCCCAATGTGGGAGGAGGAGGATTTCTGCAGGCTCTCCAACATCAGAGCCTGCACGGAATGTGGGGAGAAAACTATTAGTTTGACTCACTTGCACCCAGGCAGACACTGAATATATATACATAAATGTATATAATTTAGGGTGACTATATTTTCAAAAAAAATCCATTCTGATGTTTTCCCTAGGATGGGGGACAAACACTAACATTTTAGTGTTTTAGAGATATTTGTCCCAGCTTGAAACCGGGACAATCTGAGATCTGTATATTCATCTGTTCCTCTGTGTGGCTTAACTTTGTTCATCACTCTGTGGTGCATGGAGCCTAAATCAGCATTGACCACATGCTCCTTGTGAGTAGTGAGGACCCAAGTTCAAATCTGACTCCAGCAGGGGTGCAGCAGTTAACCAAACTAATTAATGTAATAGATTATACACTTGGTTAAGTGGTCAATCGATTTGTTGATATATATATATATATATATATATATATATATATATATATATATACACACACACATGTTGTTAATGCTGTATATATATATAATATCTACTTCCTATATTAAAATTGGCTATGGGCGCTACGGACGGCCACGTCACTACGACTCAGACATAGCCATAAACAAACCCGATACGCCCATATATAGGCATATATGGAGAACCGTTTGACCAGAGCCACAGATCCGACCTCTACATTGTCATGGGGATATATGAGACCGACCGACTTCAAACTCAACGGGCGCATCAGCGAGGACTCAAGGGACTGCGGTTGAAGAGAACTGCCATTCCGACCAACATATGTGGCGGCCATAGCTGAATGGTTAGTGAGCCCGCCTCGGACTCCAGGGGTCCCAGGTACGATTCCAGCTCTCAGCAATGTGTCGAAGTGTCCCTGAGCAAGACACTTAACCCCTAACTGCTCCCCTCAGAACTCAGTTGGGTGAAGCTGATGTGGCCATATATAGGCAGGCATAAATATCCAGTTGTCCATATTATTACAGAAATAAATAGTCATTCATGTAGGTAATAGGGATATGGACCAAATTGCTGGTTAGAATAAATGTTGGTCATCACTAAGAACTGAAATACCAAGTTCATACTTAAAAAGGAAGTACAGTTGATAGGGTTGAAAAATGAATGAATGTATGGACAAGAGTAAATAATATTTACTCTACCTATATATATTATTTATAGATATATGTGTGTATGCATTTACATGTATATATTATGTGATTCCATACTGTGTTGAACTTGAAATAATCACATCATATACTGTATTTTTATGACAAAGCTGTTTATGAACAAGATGACCAAAATAAAAACAAAATTTCAAAAAGAAAAAGAAAAGCTTGCATGCAATACAATAAAATAAAATGCTGTACTTAATCCTGCAATCAAGCATTCAGTGATGGATGAATAAGAGATAATTTGATTGTGAATTCCTGGATACAAATATTGGCCTGGTAGTGGTAATTGGTAGTGGTAGTGTAAGTCAGTTTCTCTCTGAGCTCAGTTTCCTGTCTCTCTACAACACTCTACTTTAAAAGCAAAAATATATGCCAAATATAATAAAATCTGTAAACAACAAAAAACATCTTAAATGTATGTCATTCTTATCTTCAATAACGTTGCATTATTTAGCACCTATGTTACAAACTGAAACTGCTGTATATAATTTAAAAAATATATATATATATATATATACAAAAAATATAAAAATATAAAAATCCAAGGCATGGCGTAGAAACTTCTAACAAAACCCACCAGTCTCCCGCTCTAAGGCTGTGTTTACATTACATATGGCGCGTCCCCGGCGCCCTGTGTCGTTCTCTCTCCACTGTCGGTCACACATGAAGCGCGGGCCCGACGAACTCAAACGTACAGTACACAGTGTTGCCATGTCCGCTTATTATAAGCGACTTTGGACTTGTTTTTCTGTCAAGATGCTTGCCAAGTTGCGGTTTGCGTTTTTTTTTGTGGCTTGTTTCTAAAGTGTAGTTGCTTATTTGGGCTTGTTTCCTAGCCTTAGATCAAGACTATCGTAGATGTATTTGATAGATTTTGATATTTAAGTCAGACTCGATCAAATACATCTACGATTGTCTTGATCTAAGGCTACTTGTTGTTTCCTAATGTTTTTTAAACGAGTGGTTTTCAAACATTTCGTTGTCAAAGACCCCCACATTAATTATGTGTAGACCCAACCTTCTGAAAACATTTTGAGCCATAGTCTATGAGACCCCCCCATACAAGATTTTGTCGGTTTGAAAATATTCCCAATGTATTTATTTTTTACCTCAAGATATTTATTTGAAAATAGCATATCTACAAGCTCACAAGGCGTCGCATCTATTTTCAAATAGCCGATGCATATAGGTTTAAATGTGGCCTAAGTTTCTTCTTTTGGGCTTGTTTTCATCGACCTGGTTGCTTATTTCTCCCACAAATTCTGGCAACACTGAGTAGAGTACAGTGAGTACAGTACAGTGTGCGCGCCGTGCGTGTTGGCTCGCGCTCATCCGTGTTGCACTCACTCTACTAAAGGCCTAGTAGACTTGACAGGTGCACACACACACACACACACACACACACTTCGACTGTGTGTGCAACAACATGGTGGTGCGTGCGGGAGTAGTTTCCAGTTAAAGTTATAATTCGATGTTTTTAATGAATTTAACAATTAATTGCATCGTCTTCGTGTACAAAGTGTACGTTTGTTTTGTAACGCGCAGCATTTTTTTGTATTATTTGTTCCCGCTTCTGTTGAACGCATAACAACACCGTTATAACGTTACGGGACTCTCTCTTGTCCCGGTGTTTCGACCAGGTGGGCGTGGTTTTGAGGTTATTTAGGGTTAGGGATGGGCAAATAACCACGCCCACCTGGGCGAAACACCAAAGAAAGAGGGAGTCCCCTAATGTTACGGCCTCCAACGTTAACCCCATATCTCTCCGCCTGCTGCTGCTGCTCAACTTTGGCCAGAACTCGGAATTTGACGCACAAAACACGCGCAAAACTCACCCCTTTCAGCCGCTTCACGAGTGCGTTTTTCTGCCCGCTCTTCGAGAGGTTTCTCTGCTCCAAAGCGGCCTTCAGGTCCGCGACGCGGAGCGATTGTAAAGGTTTTCCATCCAGCGTAATATCTTCGTCCGCCATTTTGCCTCCCCTCTCTTCGCTGCGAGACTAAACTCTCCCAACCAACAAGCGTCGCTACGGCTTCTCCCGACGTCACAGTTCGGCAATCTCCGGAAGAGCTCGGCTTCTTGCCCGAAGCACAGCACAGTACTGTACACCATAGATATATATAAAGGCTAGATGACTCACCCGCGCTGCTGGCCAATGGAGTACGACGTTGCCACATGGCGGCCATCTTGAAACAGTCATTCATAACATTATGTCTATGGTGCATATACTTTAAAATAACCATAGCGTGCTCAATTTTCATCCGATTTTCAAACGGTTTGGTGTTTTGTAAACACCAAAGATGTAATAAAATTATAAAATTATAAAATAAAAATAAAAATAAAAAAACATGATTATAATTATAAGTATGCAGTATCATAACTACATATTTGGTGTTTACAACACACCAAACCGTTTGAAAATCGGATGAAAATTGAGCACGCTATGGTTATTTCAAAGTATATGCACCATAGACATAATGTTATGAATGACTGTTTCAAGATGGCCGCGGTTGAGCTACGCTTGCTCCGTCCCCTTGAGCCATCTAGCCTTTATATATATCTATGCTGTACACAACCATGAGTAGCCTACAACCAGTGGTGGAAAAAGTACTAAATGTTTTTACTTAAGTAAAGTATCAATACAGCAATGTAGAAGTACTCTGTTACAAGAAAAAGTCCGGCAAAGGTATTGGTATCAAAATATACTTAAATTACCAAAAGTAAAAGTACATAAATGTTTGAAAATAGCAGATCTACAAGCTGAACTTGTAGATAGTCTACTTTCAAATAGCTTATGTATAAAAAAAAGGGCTAAAGTGGTTAATGTAGGTCTTATAATATAATGTATATCTGCAAAGTAACTTAAGTTTTCAAATAATTGTAGTGGAGTAAAATTATTGAAAATACTCCAGTAAAGTAACAATACCTGCAGTACTTGAGTAAATGTACTTAGTTACTTTCCACCACTGCCTATAACCATAGCACCTCTATGCCTACAACAGGAGGTTGTCACTGTCATTTTAACTTTAGGCCACACCCATGTCCCATGTATTATTACAACTAAATAAATACATAAAACCTAATATTATTATTGTTATTAGGAACCAAATAGACATACAAGGATCCATTTGGTTCAATTAACACAGCATTTGACTGTATTGTAAAAGGAGTGTGATTTGCATTTGTACACTCAGATTTAAATGGATACAGGATAGGTGGGCACTAGGGACGTCTGGGCACCTCGATGTAAAATTGTCTATTTTGTCCAAAATGTAAAAAAAAAAAGAGTATTTGAAAAATGGTCTTAAATGAAAAGTATACACGATATGAACATACACGTTCATATCATCATTACATCATTATCAGACTTAATTTTATGCCCCAAAATGACTGGATATAGAGGTTTTGTAGCAATTGTAGAAATATTAGACATCAATTGTCGAATGTTTAAGCATGTTCTAATCATATATATTTGACTTAAAACAGCAAGTTGCCCACTCTTCCTTGGTGCCCACCTATCCTGTAACCAACATCTTTAGCAAAATACAATAATTAGAAAGATATGGCAATAAATGAGACGCATGGTTTTTTATCTTTGAAAAACCCCAAGAAATGTATTTGTGCATTTTTGAAGGGAAATACAAGACAGATACCAAATTAGTGTTCTACTTAGATGACGTAGACTTGTAGAGACTACAAGGTAAAGCCACATTTCTGACCTCAGCAAATAGAACTCACTCAAATGAGTTTAACATGTGAAAAAAAATCTTATACAAAAATATAACAAAAAAAACAAACAAAAAAAAAAAAGCAATCATAGCTTCAATCATAGGAACTTTTTTTCCAGAAACAATATTGTTTGATTCACTGAGTGAAAACGTCCCTGGTTATATGTGCATATATAAATTTTAAGAAACTTAAAGCCATGCATATCCGAAAGCAAAATATATTATTGTTATCTGTTACTATGGGAGCTGATTTTGTCAAGTCAGTTTTTGCAGGCAGGCATTTATTTCCGTAATACTGTGACCCTCCAGTAGGTGGCACTTCAGGGCAAAACCAGTAGGGGCAATGTTGAGCAAGATGCAAATTTGACCACTGTTAACAAATATCCTTTCACTGTGGCATAACTACAAGACATTAGTTTTACTTCCATTTTAAATATTGTTTGCACAATGCCACTCAGCATTATTTTGGCACAGCGTAATGGAACATGTGTAGTTTGACTTGAGAATGAAAATGGAAAACAGCTCTATCAAATGAAAAAGGTCTGATATTTCAGATACTTGAAACACTGAAACGTCACCAACTTGGCAAACCAAATAGATGAATCATGTCTGAGTTTAATACAACTCATTAAAAAATGCCTCCTGCATCTCTCCAGCCATACATGGCCTGTTCCGCACACTGTAGGAACCTTTCCGTTCCTACCATCTCACAATCCCTTAAGTTATAGGTAGTAAACCTGGAGAATATCTGTAACATTTTTGTAGTTAGATAATAAGAATTGTTAACCTGGCAAAATACTTAAATGTCTTTAAAGGCAAAAAGGAAAAGCAAAGGAAGCGATGCAAATGCAAGCATGCTCATCAAAACAAGACAGGTAGAGACACGCACACTTGGCCAACAGGTTTCTTATCCGTTACCAACCGTGGCCGTGGGAAATAATTAGTCCTTTTCTCACCCTACCATCACTCTCAATCTCTGCAGACAGGGCTGTGGTTGTTCTCCTTCATGAGAAGTGTTAAGACTCTTTAGAAATGTAGTGAAAAGGATATAGATGTTTCATTCCAAACTAAGGAGGGATGTTACGGTGGCTACATTCATGTCTATTTTCCAATGGGAATTATAGAAACAAAATACCCCTGAAAACAGCTAAAAAGGTGGAAGTTGTTGAAAAGAAAATGTGCCACATCACTTCATATTCAATTTCTGGAAAGCCCAGAACACTGTAATCCTGCAACCACAACGTCACTCTTAACGACATCAAGCATTCCTTTCAAAAACCACACTAACAAGTAAGCTAATACCGTTGTGTACAGCTTGTGCTATTTACCGAGCTATTTTTGGGAAAGGGGGGATGGTTAAATAAATAGAGACAGGAAGGAAAAATGTCTACTGGTGAGAGAGGCAAACAATATAGCAAATATAACAAAGCAAAGCTCCCAAGATAAGTGGTCCATAAGGACACTTAAACGTCACCACAAGGCTTCAGAAAACGTATCAATAAGTTATTAACACAAAAAGACAAGCGTGCTTGGCACCAAAGCACAGTGGTAAGCAAAACAAAGACAAAAACAGCACACGCTCTGAAAAGAACAGCATCTATTCAAAATCCAGCTGAGTGACAGCTAACCACTTCTTCCATAATTGTCATTTAGTTTTCTTCAAATCCCATTCCACTGAAATGCAAAAAAAAAAAAAAAAAATGGAACAACAAATAAGGCATTTCAGAGAGGAAAATGCACATTGTAGTGTAAACAAAGTTTCACAAAAATGTGAGATTTATATCAGCGTCGTCAAGATATTTCAGCCAGTCGCTGCAGCAGGCCGGAGAACCCTGCCGCTTGCTGAGAGAGCTCTGCGACACGGTCAACCATTTCTTGGGTGGCTGAGACCGATGGGTAGTTCTGGGCTGCTCCCTTGGTTGCCACGACAACTGTCTTCAAGGCCTGGCACAGCCGTCCACCCGAGGTTGTGACCTGGGGAGGGGTGGAGGAAAATAATTAGACAGCTGTAAAAGAGTGGTCAACTGTCCTCAGCCTACATTAACCTGCTATTACTAATCAACCAAGCTAGCATTGAGCCACACTGGCTATTTTCAAACTGACCTAATTGAGAGCTATAGCGCTGCCCTCAGAGAGGCAATGTACTTTTTTAATACATGTTGTAGAAGCTTTAATGCTGTTCCAGATTATTAATAGCAAATGTCTCTGCGACCACCCCACCCTCAACACGTGGCACTCAGTTTACACACACATTTGCCCTCAGAGGTCCACAATGGAAATCTCTTGAGCTTTTTTGTGTTATATCCTTTTGACAGATTTGTACAACAATGTTCTAACCTTGGCCCTGAGGTCGGGAGAGGTGAGGAGGCGGGACAGAGTGTCCCCTATAAACACCAGCTTGTGGGCGGTCACGATGAGACTCTTTCCCCTGGCAACGAAGATGCGAGGAGGCTGGTTCCCTTGCACACTGCTGTACAGCACATCGATGGAGTCTGCCAGGCAGGACAGGTGGGCCAGACTCTGAGAGGAGTAGAAGGACAGAAGCTCCGAGTCCTCCAGGGAGAGAGAGACAGGCATGGGAGGGGACGGGCTCGGCTGGAGGGAGGAGGAGCGTATAGAGAGTTTGAGGGTCAAGTTTGAGAGTTTGACATTATACATTTTTAGTTAAGCTACCGTAGTAACCACGTTTCTATTAATTGTGGATGACCACCAGAGGCAGTGCATAGTAATGGACACTAACCACAAGATTGACAGTATCCATCAATATGCACTGCCACTGGTAGTCAAGAAGAACGAACACAGAGAGAAGCGTGTCTTTTCGGCAGATGAATGAAAATCAACACGCAAGTACACAGATAAGACAAGTGTTGTACGGATGATTGTGCTCGAGAAGCTACGCAGATTCAGTGAATTAAACAAACAAAAAAGTATGTCATTGTCACCACCAAGCAACAGCAGGACAATGCGCACTTTCAGAGATAATCTATTCTAAATTACAAAGCTAACACCCAATATGTGTGGGAAGAGAACAAACGTTATTTTTTTAAAGTATAGTTATCTACGCAACCAAGTGCAATTTCGACTTTAGAGAGTCAGTTGATGTTGCGTCAACAATGTGAGCAAACAGACATGCTCAGACCAGATCCAAAGAGCAGATTATCCATCAATGTTCCCGCACGATGGGTCGATGAGTCACACTGCCCATTAGTAAACAGTACACATACTCTCACAGAGTGAATCAATGACTTATCTATGTACACTTGCTGTGTGTGTGTGTGTGTGTGTGTGTGTGTGTGTGTGTGTGTGTGTGTGTGTGTGTGTGTGTGTGTGTGTGTGTGTGTTTTAAGACTCTCCGTCTCTCTCTGTGTATTGTGAAAATGCATGTGTGAGAGATTGTATGTCTTCTGGGAGCAAAGGCTTGTGTTTGTGTGTGGAAATCAAAACAAGAAGACGTACTCTGGGCTCCGTGGTGATAGTTTGTGTTTGTCCGTTCTCAACTGGTGCATCGGGAGGCGGCTCTGGTTTTCCCTGTGAGGAGAGAGAGGATGTATGTTCATAGATAGACATGACTGCAATTAAGAAAACAAGAAATGTAAAAAACAAAACAAAGAGACAGTTATTAGATAGTGAACAATGATCAACAAATGTGACAATGGCATTTAAGAGCAATAACAAAGGCAGAGAAAAGAACATATTTGGAAAATAAAATGTTTAACTAGTCAACTAAGTTTATTTGTATATCCCTACAGGCCCTCATTTAACAAAGGAAAAAACACCCTCTGTCTTTAGACCCTCAAACGGGTGAGGTAAAACACCCTGGCAGGAAAGGGAAAAAAACATCAGAAAGGATCACAAAAGAGGCAACCCCCTTCCACGGCAGGGCTGTGAGCTGTATCAAGGCTCCAGACTAACTTTTTTCACCACCGTCCCAGGACCGTCCCAAACTACAAATGTAACCGTCCCCAAATGAATGTAATCCATCCCAAAAAATATTATTTTTAAAATTAATAAATGTATTATTATTAGCCTATTGTTATAATTATTATTATTCAGTCAAGATCACTCACATCCAAGTAGATTTAACAATTTATTGCAACAAATGGAATACAGTTAAGCTTGGCGTTAAAGGCTCCGCTCTTGGAGATATTCCCCGAACTTTGTCCAAGCAGCATGCTAAGCAAAATCATGGAATGTTAAGCAAAACCCCCATAGGGATACAATATCAAACAATAAGCAATACATTGACATATTAGTGTGAATTAAATCACTTATTGCTGGTGAAATTGGTTGGTAATGCTTTCTATTTTTATACCTGATTTGTAGCTACAAAAAAATCAGATTGCCAGACAGTTTGCTGGTGTGAGTGGGTGTAGGTTAGCCTGGTTCCAGACGAATCTGCCTTTGCAAAATTGCATCGCACTTTAGCCCGCGGCAGATTAGGTCTGGCCCCCCTCGATAGAGATTTCATTTCTCTCCCTCCGAAGTCGTGAGGGACCAATCAGGGCCCAGTATCCAAATGTGGGCGGGCTTATCACCTTATATGGAGCAATGACGTACAAGGAAGCACTGCTCTGATTGGTTCGTACAAGGAAGCACTGCTCTGATTGGTTTAGGTCTAACCAATAGAGTCCGTTTGGATCTTTTTGTAACCGCCCCTTGGAAAAAAATCTGTGTGTGATATTGTCTGGCCACGCGAGGCTAGGTGTAGGTGTCATATACGGTAAAGAACCATGCACGAGTGTTGAAGGAATTATAGTAAAACTGGGTTTGTACTTTGTCTGTACAAAGGTGTCGCGCGTTGAACTGAGCCGATCTACAAGCCTACAACGCTGAGGCTATGCTCACCGCACAACACCGTCGTACCGAAGAAGTATAACCACGCTTAATCGAACGGTCACAATATGTAGTCAGTCTGCCTGCTCACGGCAAGCATCGTTGTTTTGGTTCAGATAGAACTGTAGCCTGTTGTTATTGAGAGTTAAATTAAAAGACCATTATTGGAGAAAATAAGCCTTCACAGCACGGAACTCAGTGAAATGAATGCCAGCATGGATGACTGGCTGTTTTGGAAGACAAACATAACGTCTTGTATTTGGGAATATATAGGTTTATAGAGATGCAAAAGTAGTCTAGTAGTCTAGTCTGTGCTTGGTGCGGTGACATAGTGTTCCGTTTAACATTTTATCTTTAATATCACAATCCAAATCATATCTATAACATTACTCTGTATGTAGCACAGCAATATTTAGTAAAGTAGACGGGACGGTAAGATTTATCTCTCAGCCACAGTCTGTTCTCCGACTCTTGTAAGTTAACCTCTTCAAATAGCGCAGCATGTTTGCATCTAAGTTCTACCTGAAAAGGATGATCAGCACTGCCTGCGGTAACTTTTTAAACATTCCGTTTACATATTTATTTTCTGTTTGCGCACCGTTTGCGCATTGACAGTAATATCCCCAGTCGGCTCAAAAAAATCCTTTGCGCCCCGTCTGCATCCATGGGGTGATTAATTTGCATCCCAAAAACATATTTTTACATCCCTGGAACGTGTGAATATACAGCCCTGAGCTGTATGTTCACAAAATGTACCCCCATCATCAACATTTAACATGTAGCTCAAGCTGAACACATAAAGACTGACCTGTAGCTTGACGTATCCCACAACGTCTCCAACGGGTAAGGGGGCTGGGGTGGGGGTCAGGCCAATGCCTGCATACTCATTAGTCGGGTCATCCTCTTCCTCGCCGAGGCCCACTGTGAGGGTCACAGATGATGGCGCAGGAGGCAAGGGGAAAGCCGGCTGGGGCGTTGGAGGCAAGGGCCTCTCCTGGATCCAGCTCCCTTTGCGCGAGCCCATCCCTCCCGTGGGTGCCTTCCCATCAGTCACCGGGAGCGCGGGCAGTGGCCTACGGGACAGGGAATCCTGGGAAGGCAGACGGGGTCGTCCCTGTGCCTGTAAGAGCAGAGTACTTTCCTCCAGAGCCCGCTGGACTAATGACAGGATTCCATCTGACGGAGGGGCATTGCCCACGGCTGACAGTGCAGGCAGGAGGTCCGAGAGACGTGTCCACGTCTGCTGGAGTTGCGGCGGAGGATCTGCGGTGTGGCTCGCCTTCCACGCGGTCAGGATCTCGGCCAACGAGGTGGCCAGCTCCCGTGATGACAATGTGGACGGAGGGCAGGTAGCCACATTCAGCACCGCCTGCACCAGGCCAGAGAGGGAAACCCGCCAGTGGACGTCGCCTGATCCGTTACTAGAAACCGAGAGGCGGCGGGTGGAGGAGGAGGAAGAGGAGGAAGAGTGAGTCAGGACTTCAAGGGTGAGAGCAGGCATGTCGTAGATGCCGCAATCAGAATCCGAGATCTCCCCTGGACGGTCGCCGTCACTGGCTCGTTTCTCTGGGCCAGAGACGGAGTAACCCTGGCCCTTCCGCTTGGCCTCATCACCAGACAGGCTAGCGATGGGTTCCCCTGGGACAAGCAGGCCAGGGAGGGTCGGGACACTGTAGACATCATCCACTTCATCGGCCACTGAGCCGCTGTGCTGCAGATCTGACGTAGACACATTCAGTACTAGGGTGGGAACGTCATAGACCTGCAAAACAGGGGGATGCAAGAAATGTAACTGTTATGTAGGTTTGTTTTTCGTTTTGTATTTTTTGGAAAGAAAAAATATTTTCCCAATTTTTTTGGGGGGAAAGAAAAACTGCAACGATAACAATGTGGGGGGTGGGTAAGGGGAGAAAAAACGTCCTACTGCTCTGATTTACCCGTTAAAATTGCTTGAAGTAATAAAGATATATACAGTATATACATTCAAAAACATTTAACTGTTAAGACCTTGTACCGGTATAATCCCCCTTTGCTGAGGCATGGAGTACTAGTTCTATTTTTGCACACACAAAAAAGGATTTAGAGGAATGCACGCCTGTGCTGGTTAGGTGCTGAAAACAGCTGTGTGGACCCATACACTAAAGTAACAATAAAACAATCACGCAGCCACAATGCAAAGATATTTATTAAAGCTACTGCCAATGTTTTGACTTACGTCTTCATCAGGGCCAATAATAGTAATAACTTGGTGCCACCCTAACATTATCCTTTTAATCAGTGGATCATAATGTTTCGAATGCATGTTGACTGTTTTAGTTTTGAGTATTCAATAATTGTTCTAATATTTAATTCTATATTTATATAATTGTGTAACCCCGATTCTTCAAGAGGAACTATATTCCCATGTCTTTTTAACTATATATTGAACAGTGACAAATGTGTAAAATCTGGCACAAACATCATTTGTCCATTTTGACAAGAATTGTATCACTACCATCACTATATCGCTGTGCAGACATGATTGTGCAAATTAACTGCCAGGGTTAGTATATCACAGGGCTTCCGTACCAAGAAGAGAACACACTAAGGAAATGTCATCCAAATGCACTAACAAAGTAATGATGCAGCTACTTAAGGAGTAGAGTGGAAGTGTTTAGCAGTGTTTAGGAACCCAGCCATGCTATTGGAGAGTGGAGAATGACAGGTGGGTGTGACTAGGAGAAAATAGCAGTAGCAGCAGCTTTCTAACCGGACAGACCGGCTTCCACAGCAGACAGAGACAGGTGTGGCCTTGCTCTAAAGAAATAGGGGGGGGGGGGAGCAGACCAATGATGGCATGTGTGGAAAGAAATGGTGCGAGGACATTTGATAGTCTCTTGTTGGTGTCCTACTTCGCTTGTTTAGGCATGAGTTCAACAGAGTGAATCCCCCCCAATCTGCTGTAAGTAAGTGTGATGACAGCTGCTAGCAAGGACTACTGCCATTCCTGGTGGAAATGTATGCATGTACTGTATGAATATGGTAATAACAGATTCATACACAAATTCCTTGCATGTGCTAACGTAAATGAGAACAGCAGTGGATTAGAAATAGTTTAAGTAACTTAACACATACAAGGAATTTGACTTCCTCTCCTAGTGCACACAATATCACAAGTGTAGTAAACAAAAATATGAACAAAGAATTAACACAGATCAAAGTCAAATAAAATTAAGAAAACAGACAGTAGTGAGGGGACACTGAACGCCTAAAGCTCCTTTCACACATGCACTGTATTATGCAAGTTTTCCAGACTTTAAATGAACGCTTAAGTATGAACGCAACGGTCTGATACAGTAGGACCTGACGTGCAATGGACTTCACGCTGCCAGCTCCCTTGAGTTAAGTCAGGGTAATGTGTGAATGGATGCGGTGATTGATTGTTATATTTAAGTGCGAGTAGCGAATGTGGGCGTCTACTACCCAGACACCGCCCCTCACCTTATCAAATGGGTTATTTACCTATTGCGTGCTACATGTGTGAAAGGCCAACACCGGACAATGTCCCAACCAGATTCCCTGGACATTTTCCAGTGTTCATATGAGAATGAAGAATTAAGTTTTTACCTCCTCTGACTCAGGGTCAGCTTGTGGTGGCACAGCGCGGGGGCTATCGTAGATGCCGTCATCGTCACCGAGGGCTGGACGCTGCCACCTACCACTGGGAGGAGTGTCATATACCTACCAGAAGAACAAAACCAAGTTAACAAAAAATATATATATTCTTCCAAAATATGGGTTCTATAAGAGAAACAAGTCTTAATATCACTGCATTTCATTTGCCAATTTGACCAGTTAGATTTCACCCATCTGATTGAATTGAATGTTTTTCCACTCCACAAGCCCTCTCTGAAAATCTAAAACGCTCACAGATGAGGCCCTTTACTCAGAGGGACCATAGGCAATCTATTTATCAATTTGAGAGCGTCTGGCAGGAAATCAAACTTTCAGAGTTTGAGAACGCCTTCTGTGCAGTCAGTGATTTATAATGGGACGTGCCGGTGAGCATGGCCTGTTTACAGATGTGACTATGGCACTGTGTGAAATGTTCTTTTACCTGGTCATCTGTGGGATCCTCATAGTCTTGATTCTCTCCACTTTTGTTCTGTAAATTGTTCTTTCTCTCCATGCCTCCATTCACCCTCTCCTCATTACCCTGAGGAACTCCCCTCTGTTGGTCTCCTTCCAGCAAACTAGTAGGAGCAGCTTGAGGGTTGGTTCCAAGTACGGTCTGAGAAGATGGTGGGGCATCTTTCCTAGTGACTCCCCTCACTGGAGGTGCTGGCGGAGGGGGCTTTCGGGCAAAGTTAGGCGACCCAGGGACCCTGCTTTGCCCTGCTCTGACCAGCAATGGGGACCCCCGGTGAGTGGCCAGGCCAGGCTTGCCCCGAGCAATGGCGGGGCTGCAGCTTACACCTTTCAAGTGAGGTCTGGGGGACGCTTGGGCAGGGGAAGTCGTGGCTGGTATCCTGTGAAGTCCAGCTCCCACGGGGGTTGGGGTCTGGTACAACCCTGGGCTCTCCTGAGCCAGTTTGGGCTGGTGGGTGATGGGGGTTCCATTGGCCAAAGTGAGGCTGCAGACGGCAGCAGTCTGGCCAGAGGCAACGGTAGCCACGCCTCCTGTTGGGGTCTGGTAGACCTCGTCACCGGCCAGCGGTGCACCCCGGGGCACCAAGTAACAGCCGTCCGAGTGTCCGGCCACCACCGTTTCCCTGGGGACCAGGTAGGTAGAGTCATCTGGCTCCTCAGCTGATCTGGGTACTCCAGTAGGGGAGAGGTAAACGGACTCAGAGGCCAGCAGAGCAGCAGGCTGTCTGTGATACTGTGCTGCAGCAGGAGTAGGAGTTGTGGGAGTCTGGTAGAGCATTCCCGACTCTGTGGCTCGTCCTCTGAGAGACGGGGAGCGGGGACGTCCCGCCATCCCGACATCCCAGTCGGGCCGGGGCCGCGTACCCGAGCTGGAGTGGGAGCGCGGCCGGCCTCCATCGACCCTGCGGAGCTCGCCGGGCCTTGACACAGCTCCGGGGCTCTGGTATAGCCCATCGCTCGTGCCGGTCGGGGAGCGGTAGACTCCGTCGATGTCCTCCACCAGCGAGGGCCCGGGAGACAGGTAGACAGAGTCCTCGCTGACGCCCCGGCGGAGATCCGAACCTGCTGCTGCTGTCTGTAGGAGGCGGAGGCGGTTAGCAGGAGCAATGCCCTGCCTGCCATGTAGTGAGCAGAGCCACCATCCTGGACCTCCGCTCTGCTCATGTTCCAACACCATTAAGATGTCACCCTTGCGGAAGGCCAGCTCCTCCGGGCTCTCTGCTGCATTGTCAAACAGTGCCTTCGCCAGGACCGTCTAAAGAGCAGAGATGACACAATGAGAGGAATGGAGGGATACAAACAAACACACCCAGCTGAGAATGTCCCCGAAGAAGCTGAAATAGTTCAGACAAGTTGGTGTCTTGCATCTGCGTACGACAAACAAACAAGTACATTGACATGGTGACACAAAGTCACATGGGGAAAATGGCTGATTGTTTACGGCTGTTGAATGGAGAGAGAATAAGAGAGAATAGGAAGATCCCGTCAAGCAAATACATGAGAGGGAGACAGAGAGAGAGAGGAAAATGGCACAAACTGTAAAAATGTGAATGGTAATTCACTGCACTTCTGGTAAGAGAGAGAAGGGGGGATCAATGGTCGAAATGGACAAGAGGGGGACTAATGGTAATGAGAGAAGAGAGTGAGGGGGGAAGGGAGAGGGGCCACATCTGTCCCTTGTTGTTTGGGGTTTAATTGCCATCTCAAAGCCAGAGAGTCAAGCCCCCCTTTCATTTTCCAAACCAAACCCCCCTGGGGCTTCATTGAGCCATGTGGGGCCCGTTTGGGATGGTAATGGAGGGTGAGAGATACTAAAGACAACAATCTCAAGAGGATCCATGCAAAATAAAAAATTAAATAAAATTCCCATTCAGCAAGGGGAAGATCCCAACAAGAGCATATTATGGTCTTACAAACTCCTCCTTAGTTTACAGTGATTGACATCATACATACTATCATCATATCAAGAAGGGGGAAAAGTACATGTGATCCACACACAAAGAAACACTGTTTGTTCACGTTACTGTACTCACCGAGAGGGACATTTTGCCGTGTGTGTCAAGACTACACCGTGATTCCTCTGCAATATTCACACGCTACGAGAGGCCATAAGAGTCGGCGTGGCCCTGGTTCATCCATCTAGATCAGCCGTGGAGAATCTGGTTCACAGCTCGGAGCAACGCATCGGCCGGTGGACTGTTAACTTGCTGGGGGATAAACCGCTGGGTCTGCGCGGTGGTGGGACACATCTCTGGAGGACACACACACACACACGTCTGGATCAATACCCCCGTCCTGAGACCTGTCACCAATATGCATGAAGTAAAAACAACACTTCAGTCTTGACTCCCGTTCAAACTCAAAAGACACTGTGGTTAAGTTAAAAGACACATGAAGTGAACGCAGGGCTGGTGGAACCGAGCGGCAGCTGTCTGTCCTCCAGTCTTGTCCTTTCCACGCCCAGTCTATCAGTGGTTGTTGCAGAATGCTAACGTTTAGCATCCACTGTTGTTGCCATGTCCGCTTATTATAAGCGACTTTGGGCTTCCTTTTCTGTTAAGTTGTTTGTAAATATTGGTATTGGTGGTTGCGGTTTTTTTGGGCTTGTTTCTAAAGTGTAGATGCTTATTTGGGGCTTGTTTCCTAAATGTTGTTTAAACCAGTGGTTCTCAAACATTTTCATGTCAACCCCCAAATTAATATGTAATTATCGAAGAACCCCCCCATCTGAAATATTGTGCCAGGGACCCCCAGAAAAGATTTGAGTGCGTTGTTAAAATGTCTCAAAAACGTTCTACATTTTCCACTTTTTTCCTAGATTTTTTTTTAAATGGCAGATCAACAAGCTCACGATGCATCGCAACTGTTATGCAAATCTTGCATATCGCTTCTTTGGGGCTTGTTTTCATAGACCTAGTTGCTTATTTCTCTCGCACAATCTGGCAACATTGTTAGCATCTTTAGCAGTAGTGATACCAGTCCCAGTGTCCCACTACGTGGCGTCTCTTATGCGAACGATGCAGCCGTTTAAAAGGCTGCGTCGATGCCGGGGTTCAAATGAGAGCATAATCGTGCCGATTATGCAGCCAAGGCCTGCTAGTAAGCTACCTCGCTATTAACCCGACATACCCCTGCATAAACATTTCAAAACAATGCCGAGGCTAGGCTAACCGCAACAGCATTGCCTGGACAGATTGCTATTTGCTAACATCCATAACAATAGAGCTAACAACCGCTTTTGAGCGTTAAAACACTCAAAAGTGTTTTTCTTACCGTCGCCATACTTCAAACTTCACATTGATGTGTGTGGGGCGGCCGTTGCTCAGGCCACTTTGTTTCAGTCCACTGAATTCAAGGCCAATAGGTGGTCAATAATATTCCTAAAATGGACTGGCAACCACTGTTGCCAGATTCTGTGAGAAATAAGCAGCTAGGAAAACAAGCTACGAAAACAAGCCCAAAAGAGGTGACTAGGTTACATTACGTCAGAGTGTAGAGAGTAACGTCACGCTTTGATCTCGCCGCAAAGCGGGCCTCTATGGGCTATAGTTCCAAACATTGGAACTATCTTATTGACGTAGACAGAGCACTTCCGCATTCCATTCTTACAATGGGAGTCGACGCTACTGTCATTACTCTCTTTCTAAATTACTCTGCATTACATTACATGAGCACTTGAAACCTATACATTGGCTATTTGAAAATAGCTGATCTACAACCTCACAATGCGTCACTTTGTAGATCTGCCATTTTCAAAAAATCTTGAAATGAAATGTGGAATATTTGGAATATTTTCTTTTAACATTCAGTAACAACACAAATCTGGCAAATTTAGGGTTGATTGATTGATTGAATACTTTATTAACAGTTTGCAAACAAAACACAGAAAGTACAGTTAAATACAAAAGGATGCCAATACAGCAATACATATTCATTTTGGGGTCCTTGACATGAACATATTTGAGAACCACTGGTTTAAAATAAATAATAATTTAAAACGTTTTGAAAACAAGCCCAAATAAGCAACTACACTTTTGACACAAGCCCAAAAAAACGCAACCTGTAACTACCAGTATTTACAAGCAACTTTACAGAAAAACAACCCTTAAGTCGCTTATATTAAGCAGACGTGGCAACACTGGTGGCAACAACACTGAATCACGCCTCCTTGGAGTTGTGCTTCCTCTCGCTGATCTGATAGCATAGGGAGGGGTGTGTAACACGGTTAGCACGCTCACATGGGTGCTTGAGATCGCGTAGTGAACAGTGTTGCCATGTCCACTTATTATAAGCGACTTTGGGCTTAATTTTCTTTGAAGTTGCTTGCAAATATTGGTGGTTGCGATTTTTTGGGGGCTTGTTTCTAAAGTGCAGTTGCTTATTTGGGCTTTTTTTAATAATTATTTTAACCAGTGGTTCTCAAATATTTAATCAAAATAATATGTATTTGTCCCCTCGACTCCCCTTGACTCCCCTAACCCCCCCCCCCACCTGAAAAATGAAATGTTTAAAAATATTCCACAATGTATTTCAAGATTTAAAACAAAAAGCAGATCTACAAGCTCAAAACGCGTGAGCTTGTAGATCTGCTATTTTCATGCACAGTAGTCAGGTTTAAAGTAGCCTGACACTCAGCCTGAAATTTCATTTCATTTCACTCCATTATTCCCTGAATGCGAGGCAAACGATTCAGGGGGTGGAGCCAGGCTAAGGTTTAAAGTGCTCATAATGGCCTAGTGCCCTAGTTCCACGGTTCTCAAAGTGGGGTCCGCGGACCCCTGGGGCTGGGGGTCCGCGACGCATGGCCAGGGGGTCCACGAAATATTTCACAGATTAAAAAAAAATAATCATTTTTTGTGATTAAACATATTTTTTGATTAAACATATTTTTGTATTATTATTATTTTTTATGGGGGGGGGGGGGGGGGGCTAGTGAAAGTTGCATAAGTTCTTACTGTAATGGTGTATGTGATATGAAATGTGAGCTTACAATAATCACAGTAATCCTTAATCATATTCCATCATATTCAAAGGCTTTTGCAGAGAAATGAGACAGACTCCAGTCACTTTCAAATTAGAGCACTGCAGAGGGCAGGTGTGTGTGTGTCTGTTTCCAGCTGACGCTCGTTGACACTCGTTAATGTTATAGGCATCAGAGGCAATTATGCTTTTGCACTGTCAAATAGGCCAACATCTAACCTAAGATTAGTGGGACTCATTCAAATGACCACCAGTGAGTCCCGGGACTCACTTCATTGAAAACCTAACAACATCACTGTATACATATTAGATGTATTAGATATTACATTGATATTAAAGCTATTTTATTTGATTAGATATGTGATGTTGTTACCTGACAATTAGTTGACTTTTGGTGAAAAGATATGGTACCGCATATGTCGGTATCGGTTGATATCGGCAGAGGTGGACGAAGTACTCGACCCCAGTACTTGAGTAAGAGTACAGATACTCCTTGGTCAAATTCACTCCACTATAAGTAAAAGCAGCTCAGTCAAAATGTTACTCAATAAGAGTAAAGTAATTGTTTTAAAATATACTTAAAGACGGGGTGCCGTGATTTTCAGTACATTTCTTAATTTTGATATCAATGAATTGCTGTAATGTTTTCACAATGAATTTATAGGACCTTGTAACTCTTGTTTCAGAGAAGTACTGTAACTCTCTGAAACCACCTGCACTGCATGCACTGATGTGCTTGCTTGTAGATGTTATACAAAGCCTTCAGAAACACCTATAAAAACATAGAAATGACTGAGGAACCAGAACTAAATACTTTTACTCCTATACACCCATACAAAATGTAACAAAGAGGCGAGCGGAGGGGGAAGCCAGAAACACGACTAGTGTGAGAGCAGAAGTTAGGCCAATTGCATTTTAGGGAAGAAAAAAAACAGCCAACCTAAAGGCCAAACCGCACCAATGCAACTAGTCGCAACTCCTTGCAACAAAACTGTTTTAAGGTCAACCACACCACACCGATGCAACTCCTTGCAACTGCCATTGGGGTTAATGGTTGCAAGTAGTTGCAAGTAGTTGCATGTTGCAACTCCTTGCAACATGCATGGCGAAACATTGTTGTGGATGTGGAGTGGGCTTAAAAGTACTCAGTACTTTATAGCCTTCCTAGAAATATACTTGCGTAAAAGTAAAATATTTGTCTTGGAAATGTACTCGAGTAAGAGTAATACGATGTTTCGCCATGCATGTTGCAAGGAGTTGCAACATGCAACTACTTGCAACCCCAATGGCAGTTGCAAGGAGTTGCATCGGTGTAGCCTGGTTCCAGACGAATCTGCCTTTGCAAAATTGCATCGCACTACGCACTTGTCGTGTGATATTGTCTGGCCACGCGAGACTTGCATCAGTGGTCATTTGAATGAGTCCCACTAATCTTAGATTAGATGTTGGCCTATTTGACTATTTTTATACGTATTACTCTTACTTGAGTACATTTCCAAGACAAATAATATGTATTAAAAAAATCGAATACTCAAGTAAAGTACAGATCCTCAGAATCTGTACTCAAGTACAGTACTCAAGTACATTTACTCTGTTACTGTCCACCACTGGATATCGGAATCGGAAATTAAGAGTTGGAAAAAATCGGAATATCGGATATTGGCAAAAAAGTCAATATCGAATATCCCTAACAATAAGTTTATTATTTTTAAATTGAAGCACCTACTAAAAGTCACATTTAGACTGGTCATTTTACATGTCTGTTTTTATTAGGACTGTAGTGTTCATTTTCTGAAGTCTGAACCATTAAGATCAGTTACTTGAAAAGTGTTCTGTCAGGTTTTACACAAAAGCAATTTTAATAAAATTACTATTGGCACATGATTCATCATATAGTAGTAGTGGTTTCTGTTTATGACTATGAAATGGGTCTGAAAGATTTTGATTGAAACGTTGTTTAATACAAATAGTTCTAAATGGCATCTAAATGTACACATGTGGTTGTAAGTATATGCTTATCGCTGCTGCGAGGATGAGGGGGTACCTGGAAAAAAATCTCCCCTCCAAGGGGTACCTGGGCCAAAAAAGTTTGAGAACCCCTGACCTAGTTGCTTGTTTTCCTAGACCTCGTTGCTTATTTCTCTCACATAATCTGGCAACACCGGTGCGCAGCTCAGACAAGAGCGCATCTGATTGGCCGGTTTGGGTCGAGACGTCATCTTTATGGCTCTGGTTAACGCAATTAAAAGCTGCACAAAAATCAAATAGATTCAGTTGATTGTTCCTGGATAGTGGCACTTTCGCTGTGTGTCTGTGTGTGCAGGCACGAGCCGAATGGTTATTTATGATGCGATGGTTTGAGAAAATTAATTTAAATAAGTGGATAACTATTTGATTTAAACTCTTATTTTGATATAGCAACAACTAAGCGGTGTACCCGGAAAACACACTGCATCCAATCACAACTATTGCTAAAACGCTCGGACCAAAACACAGTCGCCCCGAGGCAAATCCGGTGGTATTCACCTGGTATTCCTGCAAGTAACCTCAGAAAACTATGCCTAACCTTATTCCTAAACGTAACCTCAGTAAAACTATGCCTAACCCTAAACTTATTTCTAACCTTATCCTCAGTAAAACAAATACAAGAACACAAGAACCGCTGGTCCGCGAAAGAAAATTGGGGTGAGCGTGTTTTGGGGCGAGTCTTCGGGTTACCATCACGACACATGACCGTTCTAGGTTGTAAACTAACTGAAACAATCGGTCAACTTCAGTGATAATAATAACACATTTTCTCGCTGGAAAACCACAGTTCCAGTTTCGCATATAAGGGTAAGCTGTAACTACACATATTAGTTAGGTGTAAATGCTGCAGTTTTAACATTCAAATCATGTCTTAGTCATAGGCAAATTGTTTTTTAGTGACATTGCTTTTCCCTGACATTGCTTTACAGTGATGTGTGATATATTCATTATCGTATAAAGTAGCATACTGTAGTAGAAGTTGCAAGACATGAATAGAAATAATGATTTTACCGATCTGCTTGGCCTTGAGGCAATCAAAGACCCACTCGGACAATTAGTACAGAGTCCAGAAACATGCCCAGCAAGCAACCTCTGCCCTAGTTCCATATAATGCCTTCACTGAGTATCTGATTATCACTGTTTCTGATCTCGAGGAGTGTTAGTTAGATCCATAATATATCTAACTGTTTTACGTTACAGATTTTTGACTTTAATTACATGATTACTTATGAAAAATTCGGTTCCATTCTTCCCTTTTATTTTGTATTTATTTATTATTCTCTTTTTTTCTTTTCTCTTATTGACTTTAATTTTGTGATATTAATACCGCTTTTTATGCCAATGTATTAAACTAAAATGTAATTTCATTTTCGGTCAATTAGTAATTGGATAGTATATGTATCCGTTTCATTGTGTATTGAGTACTAGTGTCTGTGGTGTTTTGTAGTTGTTTATGTGTTTGAATGTGAAGCTTTTTGAAAAGATTCAATAAAAATATTTGAATAATAATAATAACTGTTTTCTGTTCAGGTGATGTTGAGGAGTGTCTTTAGAGGCCTTTTGAGCAATCCTGTCACTGGGCAAAGGAACATGTCTCAAAGTAGTCTTGCCGGAAAGGTTGCCATAGTTACTGCTTCTACAGATGGGTAAGAAATAGAGTGGTAGGGTAATTAGTTCTGTTTATCTGTGTGAACTGTGAAGGCTTTTCCCTTTGAATTTGCTACTGGCTGTTGAATAGGCTGGACCTAACATAGCACAACTTCACTAACATTTACAGAAAACTTTGATTCTGTCGTCCTGTTCCGAAACCTATCACCTTATTTTCACCTCAGAATCGGTCTGGCTGCAGCCCAGGCCCTGGGCCAGAGAGGGGCCCATGTGGTGGTGAGCAGCCGGCGCCAGGCCAATGTGGACAAGGCTGTAGAACTCCTGCGGAGCCAGAGCATACAAGTGACTGGGACCACCTGTAATGTTGGCAAGAGTGAAGACAGAGAAAAACTAGTTCAAATGGTGAGGCTCATACTCAAGTAGTTCTGAAATTTAGACCACAAAGACCACCATCTAGGTGTGTTCAGTGCTGCTTGCCTCTTGTATTACTGGACCTAGTCTTTTGCTACGTTTTAAATTCTACAATAATTTAATTCTGTGTTTGCTACAGACTCTGGACCAGTGTGGAGGTGTGGATATCCTGGTCTCCAATGCCGCAGTCAACCCTTTCTTTGGAAACATCTTGGATTCCACAGAGGCTGTTTGGGACAAGGTACAATTGTGAACTTCTCTTACTTTGGGAATGCATCCCCCTTTCTCCCCTTCATTGATGTGTAAAATGGCTTATGCTGGTAGTATGTACTGAGGTTAAATAGTAGTTGAGTTCATTCTTCCTTTTACATCTAGATCCTGGATGTAAATGTAAAATCAGCCTTCCTTATGACCAAACTGGTGGCTCCCCACATGGAGAAAAGAGGGTGAGAGAAAGAAACATTTCTTTAAGGAGACCCTCTAAAAGAGGTTACATGTGAAGGGTTATCTGAAAGTACTAAAACAATTGCCGTTTTGTAGTTTCTAAAGGAACTTGTTTACATTTTCTTTCAGAGGGGGGAGTGTGGTGTTTGTCTCATCTGTAGCTGGGTACCAACCCATGCAGGTTAGTATGTGGCATACACATAGTTAAAATGTGCTACAAATTTAGAAACACATTTGTAAAACATTTAGTTGTTTCTTCGTGTTTGTTTTGTCTTCCTTATGTGTGTGTGTGTGATTTTTGAAACAACCACTTGTATCAGTTATGTGTGTACATCCTGGTTTCTTAGGGGTTGGGCCCTTACAGTGTGAGTAAGACAGCATTGCTGGGGTTGACCAAGGCACTGGCCCCAGAGTTGGCTCATAGTAATATAAGAGTCAACTGTGTTGCCCCTGGAGTCATCAAGACCCGCTTCAGCAATGCGGTACATACAAACACACACCTTATCTTACACTCTTCATTTTGGTCAATCAATGTTGTATCAATTCATTGGCTTAATTGAATCATAAGCCGATACTGTCTTTTCTCTCAGTTATGGCAAGATGAAGATGTTGTGGAAGAGTTCAAGAAGCAGCTTTGCATCAAAAGGTATTTCTATACATTGGGCTCTTTCACACAATCCTGCACTGTCAGCATTTTGTTAGCGGTATATGATGACTGATTAAAAAATTTCTTCTGCCATTCAGAATAGGAGAACCAGAGGAAATTGGCGGAGTGATTGCTTTCTTGTGCACGAAGGACGCTTCTTACATCACAGGGGAGACCATCACAGTTACAGGAGGGATGAGCTGTAGACTCTGAATCTCTAGTTATGTCAAAACAAAGAATATTTGTACTGCAATTAGTATGTTTATTATTTCCAGTATTGTTCAGGATACATAAGCATTTCCTTTAAGAAATAGCTCTTATAAACACCTTATCCCATTTACAATGTCAGGGGAAATCTCATAAGATGATAGGTGGGAGATGCTGGAGATTTTTGTAATACTGATTTATGCCTTACTGCCGGTTTTCTGGATATACACATTTAAAAACGGCTTATTCTGAATTTGATAATCTGGAATACTCCATCTTCACTGATCAAAGGGAATAAGCATCTATGATGCTCTACACACTACAGAGTGAGTTTGGATGAAATTAAGCTAAAGGGCTCACTCTCTTGAGCCTAATTTATACTTGGTCATACAGAAGCGTCACAATTATTACTCTGATTTCAGTTTGAGCTGTCCATGCAGAACGTAACTTAAAATCTTGTCAAAAGTTTCCTGTGAAAAACGCAGACTACATACATTTCTTGGATGTAAATAAAATGTAAATATTGCCATAGTCTGATAACATTTTACATTAGAGGCTTTCAAATGGCAAAAATAACGTTTTATAAAGGACCTACATGGACCTTTTCAGTTTGTCCGACTGAGCAGAAAATAGTAATATTGCTGAAGAAAGACTGGTGGTCAAGTAATGTGATCCATCAATGATATCTTGTACAGTGCATAAGCATAATGTATTTGATTTCACCCAAGGTACCAATGATATAAAATATTTTATTGTACAAAAATTACCACAGATATACATGGGATTGCATACTATTCCCAAGTTGTATATTATTGCTGGACCAGTTTAAAGTTCAATGCATTTAACTGGTTCCACTTCTAGAGCATAGGCTAATATGAAGCAGAAAATAATAAATTTAAAAAATATATAAACCACCTAGTCATGTCTTAAAAATCATGGCCGCCAGACTGGTGAAGAAATGCTTGGACTCAACGCTGGCTGCGTCTGTGAGTTGGAGAGAACCAGTTCCTCCTGGTTAGCCCAGGCTTCCAAAACTCCCTCAGAGTTGGCACGTAGGTATCATGTTTTGTTTTGCAGTAGCGCTTCACAAAAAGCTGAGAGAGAGAGAGAGAATCATTAAGCACACAGCACTGGAAAGGACAGTGTAAAATGACCTGGATTAAGATGTGCCTTACATACCCGGTCTTTGAAGTTCTTAGTGGCCTCATCTTCAGAATCAACTATGACGTCGTCCTCAGCATCTGTTGGAGAAAATGTCTATAAGACGACAAGTTGCTTCTCCCATTCATTACCAGCATCAACACATCCACAACCTCAGGCTGCGTCCCATCTGCCTTCCAAGTCAGCCAGTTACTCCACTCATCAAGAAACTAACTCTTTACCCCTCTGACATATGGAACTACAGAGCGGTATCACTTCCTTGCTTTCTATCCAAAACTCTTCAACACATTTTTTCTAACCAGCACTCCATTTGTCACAGAAAAACCTGTTGATCCCAACCAATCAGGATTCAAGCCATTTCACCCAACAGAAACGTCACTTCTAGCACTCCACGCTGCCTCAGTACTAATCCTTCTAGACCACAGGTGGGCAGCATTTTCTTCCAGAGGGCCATACTGACTTCAATAATGTGAGCTAAGGGCTGAAACTTGAAACGCATATGGCTGAATAATATTAAAACTGCATGAATTTGGTATACACAAACTGCAAACTTGTTTTCTTTTTTAAACAGCTGTATGAGTCACTCTGGTGTATACTGATGTTACACTGAAAAGATTACTTTACATACAACAATCCACCTGAATACAGTACAGTTCACATTTTAAATTAACCTAATTTATATCTTGCCAGTTGTCTTATATGCACCACTTTATACGTAGGTCATTGACGAGTCACCATTATGTTAAATATGTGGACTCAAGGCAGACTATTTCACAATTATAACACCCTTTATTTCTTTATATATTCTTCAATTATGCCGGGAAAATATATTTTAAAAGATCAAAGTGTTGACTATTAAACCATGCAATGGGCCAACCTCCCACATTTTTTTTTACTACAGACTGGCAGTGGAATGAGTCGGGAGATCAGTCAGTTGGAAGGTGTGAAAATAAGTTGCTGCACCTGAGAGCCGACAGACGGCTACTATGGTGCTAAAAATAACCTACGGCTTGATGTCTTTTTCAAGAACAAGGCCGCTGCTATCCGACGGTCGAAAGCCTTTTCCTTAGTCTGAAAACTACAAACTCTCTACTTCACCCCCTAGCACTCTTTTCTTGTAACACTTCTTGTTGCCTAATTTTTTATATATTAATTATACTATGCAGATAGATGTATGTTGGGTTACTTGTCATTTAGATAGATATACCGTATAGTTTAATAAAGAAGGCGCAGGAGGAACTCGGATGATTGAGCCCTTTACTTTACTAACAGGGTGCAAATCAAGAAAATGACAATGTTTCAATGTCAGATTACAGTACATCTACGTCAGGTCGACCTGACGCACCGGATCAGCTTGATTTCGGCTTGAGGCACGGTGGAATGTTCCTTTAATACTGTATAGTTTGCTTGAACACAATTGCTAGAATGCTAGGTTTGATGTTCAGCTATCCTAATTACTTCGCCAATTCTATACTCATTTTATTTCTTAAAACTCACCCGTGATTCTGTGATGGAGAGAGGGGGGGCTGCTTATCACCGGTGATACTGGATGATTCCTGTATAGTGACAACACATTACATAATTATTACAATAAACTGAGAGATAATTTTTAAGTGTAAATTGGTTAAAGGTAGGGTGTGTGATTTTCTTACTGTTAAAATAAGCGTTATATATATATATTCTGATAGTAATCATTGCTATAGTGTTTGTTCAATGACAGGAGTCTCCCTGTCTCTCCTGCTCTTTAGTAAACAGAAAATGCAATTTTCATGTCAGGATACCAATTTTATCCAATCAGGAGAGAGAACTCACACAGGATACAGATCAAACAAGGGAAATTGGAAGTGATGACACAAATAAATGACCAAACCAAATTTGAACTGGAACACTATAACATTTAAGCCGATGGCTGAAATTGGCAACCCACCTGAAAATGAATGTACTGTTTATTAAAGACCCCTGTTACTGAACAAACACTCTATAGCAATAATTAATAATCAGAATATAGAGCTTTAACCTTTTAACAAAAACCTTTTGTTTTAACCAAACAATATCACTTACCCTAACTTTAATGTAGGATTTTGTTTTGCTTGGGTTTCGTGCTGGTGTTGCACACCGGAAATAGCCGTTCAACAACTTGTAGATCTACTATTTTTGGTGTGTGACACAGCACACAACCAGGTATAAATTACGTATTATGAATCATGATGTCAACATTGTTGGCAGGACAGTGTGTTATTCTTATATCTTACTCTTTATCACCGAAGTCAGTAAGCTCCAACTCAGGAATTCTGGTGTTGCTACCCTGGTTCGTCTGCGTATGAACCATGACAGGCGACTTCATCCTTCCACCTTGTGGTTGCCCGAAGACGGTCTTCTTTGCTCCACTATTCTGACTGTCGATTTTGACCGAAGACCTTTTGAGGAGAACTTTGGGTGAGCTCAACAGACAAGAGGTCACAATGTGGCAGAGGGATGGATGTTCAGGTAGCTTCAGTGTTTCCAGACCCCGCTGGAGCATGTGGCGCCTTAGTCGCTCTCTGCTGGACTCTTGTTCTCTACCGCTCTTTACACAGTGTACTTCATTCTCTTTTGCGTTCTGGCGCGGCACACCATTTCTTGCACTCCTTTTCAACCATTTCCTCGGACTTCCTGTGGCCCTCCCCACCTCCTCCTCCTCTGAGTCAGATTCACTTAAATGGGGTTGTTTGCGTCTTCCTGTGGCCCTCCCCACCTCCTCCTCTGAGTCAGATTCACTTATATGGGGTTGTTTGCGTTTTGTGCCATTGGTTCCTTTTGGTGCTACCTGCTCTGCCTCTTCTTCATCATCCCTTCTCACTCTACTGTCCCCAGACTTTTTCTTCTGTTTGACCAAGGTGAATTTTGAGCTCCCCTTTTGTTTACAGTCCTTGTTTGTCACGTGTTGTGAGCTTGCCAGTTCATCATCCCTCGATTTCCTTTTATTGGATGCCATCATGACTGGCACATCTGCATTGCATATCAGTCCTATTACAGGAGTTATAAAGGAAGTATTCTGATGAGTCTCTGAAACTGGACTGGAGGATACAGTGTCTCCAAGAGAAGTTGACGATGCCGTGTGTTGTGTTTTTTGATTTGAAGACACTCTCCCAGAAGGTGGAAGGGAAAGTGAGGTCAGGATACAGTCTCCCATGTTTTGAGGGAGAGAAGCTGCAAAGAGTATGGAGAAGATTAAAAACAAATATGGGTAATGGCCAATGGTTTGGGGTGGTCAAAACTAGAGCTTAAGATCTCTGCCCGAACCCAACGGCCAGCCAGCAGCAGTCTCATTACACTTACAGAAAGCCAGCTTACAAAGTGAGCTAAATATATGTTAACAGTCATCTGTCTTTCTGTAAATGTTTTCTACTGCTGTGGTTTCCTATATGTCTCTGTATCGACAACGGTTTCAGATCAAAGCCTTTTGTTTATAAATGGAAATGAGTGAGTGCACCTCAGCAAATCAAAGCACTGACCATCCTACATTAGAATGAAGAGTTTACAGAACTAATTAATGTGTGAAATCGAATCGATAACTGCTGAGTGGCAACGAGTAGAATTGTTCTTCATGAATAAACAATACAGTAGGCCTATGATTTAATGAAGAGAAAAAAGGCTGCGGCCAGCTTAATAAAAAAAGGGTGATTCAGGTCGGTCTCAGGTTAGGTTCAGACTTCTCAGATCCATGTAAATTTAACAAGTGACATTACATACACATACACACACACACACACACGTGTGTGTACAGTATGTGTGTGTATATATACATATATATATATATATATATATAGCATTCGCAACTTGGGACACATTCAGCGGTAGTGGTAATTGTTGGATTTTTTTCCTTTTACCCATTGGATTCCCACTGGATTGATTTGGATTTCTGATGAGCACACACCCCAAGACTAGCTTCAGTACAATCAAACAGACAACATTTTTGGTTGTGACAATTGGGATCTTATGAGAGATTTTAGACTTTAACCCTGTCTATACAGAGCGACTACCCTGTAGTACTGTGACAGCACCAGATCTCAAATTGCTAAATCAGGATTGAAAGTTATCCAGTGTGTCCCCCCTTTTAGATTCTGGCAATGGTCCTGCATTGCATTGCATGTCATGCCATCTCTCTACCCAGACTTTGCTGTCACTCTTTACGCTTACGGTCTTGTCCAAATAACCATTTAGACCCGAGGCCGATTTTAAAAACACCTTCTAAATCCTAACCTAAGTTTTCAGAAACATTATCAATTTTAAAATCAAAACATAAATTAGAAGTCCTGTTGCTATATACATAGCAACATCTAAAATGACACAGATGCTTTCCCAGTTTTAAAAGGTATAACAACGTATAGGCTTTCCTGCTCTTAATGGGATATTACTGTCATGTATATGTGGAATACTGTATATTATTATTTTATTGTGATGAACTAATTGATCTTTTTTTCCTCAATTTTTATCCCACGATTTTTGTAACCCACTTTTTTTACCCAGTGCCAATTGCCTAAGCTTGTAATCCTGGCCGCAACTCTCCCTCTGCCAGCCTGGGGAGAGCCCCAAACTGAGCTCATGCTTTCTTCAATGCATGAGGAGTGAGCAGGCCGCTTCTTATCACCTGACAGGGGGAAGTTTCCTCTGTAGGACCTAGTGCGTGGAAGGAACACGTTATTCCAACCAGTTCCATTCCCCTCCATCAGGCGCCCCGGCTGACCAGGGGGAGGCAATAGAGACCAGGATTACTGCATGTTTTTTGTGAGGGTACCTATAGGGGACACGGGGAGAACATGCAAACTAAACACAGGAGTTAACTAACTAATTGATCTTGAATGGATTTTTAAAACACACACAGAAAATATGAATTAATGTATACTTAAAATGTGTCTTTGTGCCTGGTGGCTCAGACGGTTAAGAGCACAGATCATAGAGGAACAAGGTTCAAATCCAACCTGTCTCTGTCCTTGGTATCCTGTCCCTATATATATATATTGGCCTAAGGTATATCTAGTATATATGTTACAGGTAAATTGGCATTCCAGGTAAATTGGAAAAGAAGCACTTTTCACCGCCCCCCAGGCCCCAGGCAATTCTGTAGAATCAACGCTAGAGGGCAATGCAAGCCAGACATGAGCCCCACACCACACACGCACGCATGCACACGCGCACAAACGAGCACGCACACACGCATATACACACACACACACACACACACACACATGAACAGCCTTATTCCATGCAGTTAAAGCACAAGGGGGCAAGGGGGCGGTGCTGGCGGGCTATGTTAGTGCAGTGAGTGGCAGTTGAGGCAAACGCAGTCCCCACAACATCATTTACGATTCTGTGCCTATCGTTACATAACTCGGACGGCGCTTAGTCGACTAGCAGACCATCGGCCGGTCGTCGCGGGCACTCGCGCCTGGAGGCGCTCGGGCGCGACTCCTCGGCCTCAAGGTCTGCTGAGTCGGCGCGCCTCCGTCATGGTCCAAAACTATAATTTATCGGCGAAAAAAAGTAGTCCGCGGTTGTTTGAAAAAGTAATATCCCAAGCAGGAGTCAAACCCAGACTCCCAGTGGTAGTGGTTGGGGAGTCCAATGATTATCGAAGTGTGCCACTGAGGCTAGTGCTTGCATTTCCTGGTTGCTACCTTGTTGTTGTCGTCCTCGCATCAAAGCCTCGCCTCGCAGCCCCGCGCCTAAAAACAAGCGCTCCACTTCCAATTTACCTGGAATGCCAATTTACCTGTGACATATATATATATAGTATGAGTCTGTAGCATTACACTCCTAATAATCATACAAGGAAGGAAGCAGCCACCACCACCTAAGCACTGGAAACCATCTAGATTCTTTACATCCTATGTGTATGAGCCATACAAACTATTAGATAGTACCTGCTGTCTCTAAGTGGCCCAGACAGGCCTGGTGCTGGAGCAAAAGATTGAGTAGCTGAGGCTGGGTAGCTGCACGCGCACACTCTTCCAGGACAGGTGGGGCAGCACTGAGCCATGACACAGTCTGAAATCACAGAGTTGTTCAGATGGTCAAACAATTACTGAAAAATAATTAACATAAGAGTGTTGTCGCATTATGTAACAATGTACATCCTGGACATAGTAGAAACAACTGGAGTGAATATGGCAATAATAAGGGATGCTGCTGAAGTGTTGATTATACCTGAGCTAGGTTTGGGACTGGAAGCAGCTGGTCCAGGCGGATTAGAAACTCCCACAGTAACTTCTCCAGTGCCTGATCAAAATGGGGGCCATAATCCACAGGGAAAATATCCTAATGACAAAGAAAATAAGACTTAGATGACAAATGGTTATGGAAGTAGCTTAAGTTACGAGCAATATATGGATTTGTCCAATATGCAAAACATTTTTATTGTGACATTGAAAACATTCTCCTTGTGTCTTGTTTATAAGGGGGGGGGGATTAATATGAAAAGACTATGTGAAAATGATCTCTCGATGTATGATCTGATCCAATCTGTATGTCAAGACAATATAGCTTATACAATTGGGGTGGTTGTATTTTGTCCTCCTGCTCTTCTAATAAGACATTTAGATCATGTCAAAGGTCATGTCTCACCTATTCACAGGATCTGACATGAATTTTGACCTGATAATCAAGATTCACTTTATCCCCTAAGCAAGCAGGCAGGCTCTATTTAGCTCAATGGTAAAAATGGCAGGACTTACGCAGGAAACGGGTTCAAATCCAGGGTAGAAGAGGAAAGTTACATAGTGCAGCTTTAAGTAATACAATTTAAGACAGACTTAACAAAATAATTGAATTGTTGAATTGTGTTATGGCTAAAGAAAAGAAATAGTAATACTGATACTGGTCCATAAATATTGTGGAATCAGAGAGGGAGATAATTGGTTGCCATTAGGAATTACTGATGGAACTTAAAATCTGTGTGTAAAGTACGTTTGTATTAATATTTGAAGGAGACTGACCTTGAAGAAGTGTTCTCTCTCAGCTGGGTTCCTTAGAAGCGTCTGAACAAACTCCTGGAACGTACCGACTGTCTTCTCAATTTTTACATCCCTCTTCTAAGACACAGGAAATCTTTATTTTATTTTATTTTACTTTATAGCAAAGTCATTGTATTTACAATAGAATGACATTAATATTATAATAAATCTCAAGTTTCCTTGAATTCACAGGGGAAAATAACTTTTTTAAATTGTCTTCACTTAAAGCTTTGGCATACTATAGCCTTCATGAGCATTACATGGTATCACACAGACAAATGGAATGAGGTTTTGGGCCACCGATATGAACTACCTTTTGATACGCTGACGATAAAGTTGAGGCTGCAGGAGCACAGATCCTTTCCAGGTGTGGGGTTATCACCTTTGGATCTGGATGATCACCACCACGACAAAGCTCTAAGATTAACTGTCAGAACGAGAAAGCATGAGAACGAAACGAACACATACAACCAACATATATTTTTCATTGTCAGATGTAATGTGATATCTTTTTTTTATTTTATTTTTAATAAGTGATACCTAGCACATGGTTATAAATATTAGACAATATTCTGACCATTGTTTTTGAACATTGAAATTCTGTTGAAAAAGGTTCACTCAAAATCATCCATTTGTTTTGTCACTACATAGTCATGTGTGTAAAGTCTAAAAACAATGGGATATATCAGATATTGCAACTACGTCAGGGTATGTTTATTAGTGTGAATTAAAAGGTGCCCAATTCCTCCGCACTACTTCCCCAACACTCACCCGTGCCCTCAGGCCCAGTGTAAGCTTTCCCTGATGTCTGTAGGTGAGCAACCCAGGGACCGTCTCACAGGCAGATGTTACCATCTCCTCCACAATCCCATACTGCATCACATCCCTCTGCTTCACCACTTTCCACATGGCAGCAGACACCAGACGGATAGGGGGAGCCAGGAGCCGCAGCGCGGCGAAAGGAAGGGTTGCATGATCTGGTGAAACATCAAGATGTGACATTTCCCTGAACTCAGTGCAGATACTAGACCTGCAGATTCATACAGTAGTTACTAGTACACCAAACAAAAGGGTGTCAATAGGCTGTGGGACAGGGACTCTAGGTGCCATCAGAGCAGCTATAACATATCAAAACATTTGTGCCTGTGGATGTGGCCTCAACTAAACTAAAACTGACTGCAGTCACGTCAGGACAGAAATTGTTTGCCACCCAGCAGGGCTTTAACAGACCCACAGTAGACATGAACACATAACACACCTGAAGGTAACAGAATATCATTAATGGTGGTGTCTGTGTGCCAGCATGGACACCTCACTCCCCTGGCCAAGAAGGATTGCTTGGTACTGGTAGATAGGCGGCCTATTTGGTTTCCCACACGGGAGGGTTCGAATCCTGGGTGGGTGTTACCATAGATATATATATCTATGGGTGTTACACTCTGGCTGGCCTGGCACACAGAAACACACCACAGGTTGTGGACACCAGACGGATAGAGCGAGATCCACAACCAGCTATTAAAGTAATGAAGAGTCACACCTACAAGCTCACAACGCCTTGCAAAGCGACGAGTTGTGTGCTTGTAGATCGGCTATTTTCAAAAGATTGTAATACATTTTGCAGACTTGTGAAATGGGACATTTTGCATAATGAGTACTTTTACTTTTGGTACTTTAAGTACATGTTGATGCGAAAACTTTTGTACTTTTACTCAAATACATTTTGAATACCAGACTTTTACTTACAGAGAGTATTTCTGGATTGCAGTATTGATACTTTTAAAACATTTGAGTACTTTTTTCCACCACCGATTGCCTTCAGCTACGCTCAACAGTCAAAAAACGGCCAGTGTGAAACGGATCTCCCTGACCATTTAGTTTGGTGGATCTAGTTACAGTACCACGTTAAACACTCTAGGACGGACTACAGACTTTAAGTGAACTCATAGTATATTATGTTTATAATAGCACTAAAACATTCAACCATACATACCGTTTTCTGTAGTGTCGTTTTTTTTTGACATTTTCACAACGGTTTCCTCCGACGTTTATAGTTGCCTGTTATAGTTGTTTGTGTCAGCAAACAACTCGCTGCGCTAAAAACAGCATAAAAACAAAGAGATTGATATAATAAAAAACAAGAGCGTTTAATCGCTAACTTGTCGTATTCAACCAAGTTAAATGTGATAAATAATAAGTTTGTGTCTTAAGCTGTTGTTCCTACCCGGGCTCCCGCCTTCAACGAACCTCTTTCGCAGCATGCAAGCTGTATTAAAACTGAGCATTCCGAGCGGGCGGTGCTTGATGGCCTATATACGTTGTTGTGCTTAAAAATCTAAACTCCGTCCACGCAGGCAACAATGGCTTCTGAAACGAGTGCAGCCAGTGTTATTCTGGATATGACGTATATTTTGTGGCGCTCAGCTGTTTTTGGCACTGATATCATTATGTCCCCGCCCTGAATCACTAGCCACGCCCATAAAAAAAACATATGTTGTTGAAACGAAATGAAAATTCAGGCTGAGTGTCAGGCTAGTGGTGTAAAGTAATTAAGTACATTTACTCAGCACTTTTGCTTCTACTCCACTACATCTCAGAGGCAAATATTGTACTTTTACTCCACTACAATTATTTGAAAACTTTAGTTACTAGTTACTTCATAGATTTTGATTATTATTACAAAAGCATGCATTAACCACTTCCTATTCGGCCATTTGAAAATAGCCGATCTACAAGCGCACAATGCATCGCATCGCAACACGTTGTGAGCTTGAAGATTGGATATTTTCAAATGATTTTTATACAATTTAAACTTTTGAAAACTTGTGACATTCTGCATAATGAGCACTTTCTACTTTTGGTCCTTTAGTACATTTTGATACCAATACTTTTGTACTTTTACTCAAGTACATTTTGAATTCTGGACTTTTACTTGTAACTGAGTATTTCTACATCGCAGTATTAATACTTTTACTTAAGTGTGAATACTTAAGGGCTGTGATATTATGGCTTAATGGGTGTAGAATCTTGGAGAATGATTGTGTGTGTGTGTGTGTGTGTGTGTGTGTGTGTGTGTGTGTGTGTGTGTGTGTGTGTGTGTGTGTGTGTGTGTGTGTGTGTGTGTGTGTGTGTGTGTGTGTGTGTTCAGTGTGGTGGAAAAAGTATTCACATTTTAACCAGCAGAAATGTCACTAATGTCAAAGATTTCCCTCATGATTCTATCCATTCCTTAAGATATGTATTGTCCTTATAAACATACATACACTAGAACTTACAGCCATCTAGTGTAGGCTATGTGTGAGTTTTAGTGCTGTGGTTCTCAAAGTGGGGTCCGGGGACTCTCAGGGTTCTTGAGGGTCCCCAGCAAAATTAAGTAATAGTATCAAAATCAGTTTAAAGGAGTAGTTCACCCCAAAAAAAAGTTATTTTATATCAATTACTCACCTCATGAAGCCTTGAATTTATTGAGATTTTTTGTTTTTGTCGCATTCCTGAACCAATAATTTGATGACCGGGTGGCTGCTCATTGGAGACTCAATTGACTCCACTGTTCATCAAATGATTGGCTCAGGAATGCGACAAAAAAACTCATGAATTCAAGGCTTCATGTGGTGTTTAATTGATATAAAAAAAAAGAAGTAATTTTTTGGGTGAACCACTCCTTTAAACTGATTTTGATACTATTACTTAATTTTGCCACATATTTTTGAAACATTTTGACAACATTTGGGGGTCCTTGATATAAAAAAAGTTTGAGAGTTTCTTGTCTAAACATTTTTGTTTTGAGGACCCCAAAATAGAGCCCCATTTGATAAGAGTTTTGTCTCTGGGACCCTTAGAAATCCTAGAAGATGTTATTGTTAGATATGATTTGGTCCAGGTGCATGATGACTGATCACAATATTTAATTGTATATTTATTTGAAGTAATAGTGGTGAAGTTTAACTATCAATCATTTCACTGGGGATGTGTGTGTGTGTGTGTGTGTGTGTGTGTGTGTGTGTGTGTGTGTGTGTGTGTGTGTGTGTGTGTGTGTGTGTGTGTGTGTGTGTGTGTGTGTGTGTGTGTGTGTGTGTGTGTGTGTGTGTGTGTGTGTGTGTGTGTGATCGATCTGTATTTGCCAATGTACACATCCCACAAAAGGCACTGAGAGACATGACAAATAGAACTGTCCAGCTGGCCAGAAAATGGGTTGGCCTAAACACACACTCCACACGAGACATACTCTTCCTTTCAATGGCGAAGGGGGGCTAGGGGTCCCAAATGTAGAGTGGATCTATGCAGCAATGAGGCTGACCCACCTACTCCACATGCTTAATAATGATGATGGCACTGTCAGAGAAATGGCCAGGGCATCACTCCTACAATCCTACTGGACTTACGCCGGAGGAAGGTCCCCCCTGGCTGTTGCAGACCAGAATAATTTCCTAGGGTTCAGGAGGAAAGACTCTGGAAAACTGGACTCACAAGACAAGGGCTTTGGGGTCTGGTCTGATTGGCCAGATCTCAATGACCTCTGCCACTGGACAGGAGTCCAGCTAAAATGGGCAAAAAACAATATCCATCAGAGATGAGCACTTCTGCTCATCTCTGATGGACTAATTACAGACCCCAGTGTGGTAGTGGAGGCTACTCTCACCCACCAGGGAGGGGACACTAGACTACAGGAAGACACAGCTAGAAGGGCTCTGCTTAATATGAAACAGACTGAGGCCAAACAACACTGGCGTGGACTTCGACTGCAGGGAAAGTTGGCCTGTGTTGATTCCGCTGATCATTCTGTTTCACATACGATGTACAAAAATGCTGTAATTGGGGAGGATGTGTTAAAATTCACCATCAAAGCAAGAATGCAAGTATTACCAACCAAGTACAATCTGTCAATCTGGTATCCTGACATCCATAGTCCACTCTGTATAAACCATCATGATTCTGAACAACACCTAGAATTCATTGCACACATCACCAATGGATGTAGTGCATATAAGAATGTGTACATTGCTCGCCACGACCGCATTGTCGACATAGTGTCCGATGCAGTCAAAAAATGTATGCCATCCAGTGCCGCAATGTACAAACACTCAAGAGTGCTACCAGATTGGTTTGGTTTAACTTTGCTAACATCCCAAATACCCCTGATGTTGTTTTTGTTGACACCTGTCACAAGGAGGCTCTGATTCTGGAGGTGGGCTGTGTCTTTGACCTATACATGAACCAGGCTTTCCAAGATAAGCATTCTAAGTACCAACCGCTACTGGGAATTATAACAAACCTTGGGTACAGATGCAGATTCTCTGTACTCATATTTGGAAGCCTGGGCCATGTATATAAGCTGACCACGAGTGGCCTAGCAATTGCTGGCATGACAAAAAGCAAAGCCAAACAACTTGCAAAATATTGCTCTGTTCCAGCTGTTATAGGCAGTTTGTCTGTGTGGAGGAGAAGGTGTCATGTGTATCCTTAGGGACCATGAAATATCAACCCCGTAATATTTGTCTCCCTGTAAATTAATTGTAATTTGTGGATTAAAATAAATAATTAAAATGTGTGTGTGTGTGTGTGTGTGTGTGTGTGTGTGTGTGTGTGTGTGTGTGTGTGTGTGTGTGCGTGCGCGCTTGTGTGTGCACTTAACACAGGAGGGACTTTGCCTTTTGCTGTTGTGCATCTGAATCATTGGGTCAGGGTAAAAGTCCACAGTGGGATTGCTGGGTCAAATAGGTACAAGCAGGGTAATTCCAAAACAGTTACTCAACTGACTGCAATCGGTGGAACACAAACAACTATAGACAAAAAGAAGAATGGACGCAACATCTTCATTGTTAAAGTAAGTGTACAGTAGGCTACAGATAATACTTTTCATGGTGCTAAATGGTAACTACTCAAAACAGTATTGTTGATCGATCGTGTTAGATCTCACTATAAGGCCTTAAAGGGATATTTCACTTTCAAAAAAACTTTGGGTCATTGGCCGTCATTGGCCGTGTTTTTTCGATTTATTTTCGATTTTTTTTATTTATTTATATTCATTTATTTTATTACATTTTTTTATTGTATCTAATTTTTTTTATTTAAAAAGATATATATAAAAAATAAATGAAAAAAGTAATTGAAAAAACACGGCCCCCTCGCGTATTAGGAGGGCAGGGTGAGTCACCAGAACCAGGGACGGGTGTTTTTGATGAATCTAACATGTTAAAAATTGAGTTTTAAGTTATAATGGGTTTGTATAGGAAGGGGGCGTGTCTGATAAAATGAATATTAAATATCTAAATAATGAATCAAGCAACTTAAAAACGGTCTGGGGGGCTCACAAAAGCCTGGATAGACGATAAAATGACCCAAAGTTTTTTTGAAAGTGAAATATCCCTTTAAGCAGTCTGTTCATAGTAAGCATGATCATCTAATTTCTATGTTACTGATATTCTGGAAATGATTGACTTTAAAAGGATAACACAGTAGTATAGCTGGCATTAGCTAATATGTCATCATTGCACTATATTACAACAGAACTAAGTAGAAAGTTCCATTTAATGACAAAATTAAGGCAACTTTTTCCCCTCAATTTTGTAATCAAATTATCTTTTTGATGACAGGTCCTTGTGCTATATTTTAAACTGCTGAGATGAGATCAAGATTATTAACTGTATTGTCCTAATTTAGTCTACAGTTTCACTCAATAACGGTTCTGTGTAATGTTAATAGTGTGCCTAAGCAGTAAATGTTACAGAAACCATGTCATGCATTCTGAATGGCTGCTATGCTTATAAAGGGCTTTACATAGCACGCCACAACTTAATAGTTGATCTCATAACAAAGGACATTTTACACATTCAGTGAGAATGTACAAACATTCCTGTGTCAAACCTTCCATGTTTCAACTCTGTACTGATAATCCTGAAATCTTTGCACATCTCTCTGCTAATACACCAGATGTTGTTGTTGTCAATGAAGGCTCCAAATCAGTTTACATTCTTGAGGTGGACTGCACCTTTGCACCTTAGAGCAAGCTTTTACGACTAAAGTTAAATACCAGACGCTCTTCCATACTATCACAGAGCTATTATTTAGTTATACTGTAGGTGCAATCTACTTTGGCAGCCTAGGACATGTACAGTACATAGGTTGGTCGTAAGAGGCTTCCAACAACTTAGGATGCCAGAAAAGCAGCTAAACGGCTTGCAAAATTCTGTGCAATCTCTTCTATTATTGGTTGCCAGCTAGCCGTCAAATATGGAAAAGACACTGTTACTTGTACCCCTGAGGGGTGTTTGGGTAATTGTCCAAGATTTGCTGACTGTATTTTTACAGCACCGTGTAAATATTTGTGTCCTTGTGTCTCCTTTGTGGACATAAATACATTATTAAATGTGTGTGTGTGTGTGTGTGTGTGTGTGTGTGTGTGTGTGTGCAATGTGCGTGTAGGTTTCACAACCAAGATAGATTAATCTGATCTGTTCCTTTTTTACTTCTTTTCATGTTTTAGTTTTTTACAACAAGCATGTTATTATGGGATGGGATACAATTCACAGCCATCTCAACATTGGCGGGGACACATCCTCTCTAAATTAACGTTGTATGTGTCATCTTTTCACTATGTTGTAACCTGGCTTATGAACTTTGCCACAGTGACTTCAAGGCAAACAATCATACTGTACTTAACTTTTGGTCATTCTGATTGATATCCCTTCATTCATCATTATTCATCCATCTTCTCTCTCCACAGATCAGTAACCAGGCGGGTATGGTACGTCCCTCCACAACGACCCTTCAGAGTGTGTACCCCCAACAGGGAGACCCGAAAGGGCGTCACAGCAGGGACTTTGGAAGAACTGAGAGAAAGGGTGAGTGTATCACAACTGGGCAAAGGGAGTGAGAATGAGAGCTAATATAGCAGAGTTTGAGCATCCGGGTGGCGTAGAGATAAAGCTCACGCCCACCACCACAGGGGCCTCCGGCAACATAATTTGCCATGTTTGAAGGTCAGCAAGGATCATGATACTTGTCGCTGTACAAGGTGTCTGTTCAGCGGGGAGGGGATCTGGAATGAACCTCCTCATGTTTTATGTTCTCTCAGTGAAACTCCTCACTGTCGGGGAAAAGGAGCACCCAGTGACTAATGTATAGGAGGGGGCATATGGTTGTCTACTCCCAAATCCCCAGGCCAAGAGTGGTGGCTGGCAGCAACAGGGACCACAGTACAAGTGGAATTGGCAACGTTACTGGGGTCCCCCAGGGGCCTAAACTTGGGCCTTTTTCCATCTACTACACCAAATCTCTTCGCATTGTGAGCTTGTTTGTAGATACATGTAATATTTCTTAAATTGCATTAAGGCCCAATATTTCTACAAATGCTACAATTGGCTACAAAACATGTGATATCCAGTCATTTTGGGGATAAACAAGGGTACATTTAGGTCTGATAATGATGGCGTACCATGCACGTTCAAAACATGTATACTTTACATTATTTCCGTCCATTTTCCAAGGCATAGTTTATTCTTAAAGTTTTAACATTTTGGAAAAAAATTACGTTGAGGTGCCCACAAGGTTTAGGTGCCCACTGGACTTTTATCTGTTCCGGTTACCGGGCATGAAACCCTAAGTTGAAAATGTTGTTTGTTTTCCAGTTCACGTTCAAAACTACAGCAGATTAAAAACAAGGCAGTCTAAGCAATGCAGCTGCAGCTAATCAAATTAATAATGGGCCTATTGATTTAGGTGTGTCCTGCCATGGGTGTGTGCGATTGTGCATATACTGTAGTCAACAGTATTATTATTAATGCACATTAACACACCCAAATCTTACACACCCATTATCAATTTAATTAGTTGACGCTGTTGTACTATATGGTTTAAACCTGAACTGGAATACACCCAACAAAAAAACAGGATATAACTACAAAATCAGCATAGGGCTTCACCCCCCTTTAACTGTTGCTATACTTTCATTATGATAAATAAACTTGTGAAGGATGTGTATGGGTTTTGGATGTGCAAAAAGATTTTTATGTTTTTATATTGCAGATATGCCAGGCATTGCTGCTGTCCCTGTCTGCTATATATGTTCTGGTGTGTGAGGAGGATGGTACAGAGGTGGATTCAGAGGAGTTCCTCATGGCCCTGCCTGACTACACCGTTCTCATGGCCCTAGAGCCCGGACAGAAATGGACACCTGAGCCCGTATGTTAATGAAACACGTCCTACACCATCAAACCAGAAGTCTACCCCAATTTAAGTGTCAAAAATGGACTACAGGCCCCTTTTTTTCAGTTAAATGAACACTGTGGATTGTATTGTGTATTATTAACCCTCTGGACTGAATGTCATTTTATCTTACATGATTGTTTTGTCTCTTCTAGACGTGTGCAACAATATTCAGAGATTTAATATCTTAATTCTTGCTCTCAGATGCTATTCATGAAAATGTAACTTCTGTTTCACATTTGTCTCTTACCTCCAGGGCACAGTTGTCAGCAAGTCTCAGGACTCTAACAAGCCCCGGAATGGAAAAGACATAGCCCGTGTTACCTTTGACCTGTACAGGACGAATCCCAATGATGTGTTTGGTTCTCTGAATGTCAACGCAACCTTTAAGGGCCTTTATTCTGTTGGTGCCGAGTTCCAGTGCCTGGGCCCCAAGAAAATACTACGGTTAGTTAAAGAGTCAGAGACGCAAGCAGATCATTGTAGCCCTATTATATGTAGTTGAAAATGTGTACACGAACCAACAGTATAGGCAGGTTTGAAAATGTAATCCTTTGATTCCTGATTAGCTTCTTAGATTGTTATTAGTGAAACTACTTCATTAAAGCAGTGTAACCTGCTAATTGATTATACAGTATTTGTCGATTACTTTCTAAATAAACACATTTATAAAAACAGGATCAGTTCTTGTCAGCAAGCAACACCGTCTAACCAGAGTATACTTTAGTCTCTGCAAGCGGGAGTACTACAGGCTATTTAGATGACTCTCTCTTTCTCTGTCCTTTCCTCAGAGAGGTTCTGCGTGTAGCCTCCACTTTGCTCCATGCAGCCGGACACCTGCTGATCAAATCCGCTTCCATGATGCGTCGCATCATTGAAGGAGCTGAGCTCTGGCAGCCACAGAGAGGTGAATACATGGCTACCTGGAACTAAGAGCTTGGACTCATCCATTTAATTGCAGCTAAAAAGGCAACAGTTTTAATTTTATGTTATTTTGTTGTTGTTTTTTTAACTTTCTAATCTTTTTGCATTGTATGACCATTGCATTGCACATCTTTTCATTATTTTTGATATCTGCTAGATGTGGGCATCAATAAAATATTCCTTTTCCATATTCAAGCTCCTAAATAGGAAGAGGAAGTAATTTCTCAAGAATACCACAACAACGGTGGTATTACAACCTAGCGTAAGCAAGGACACCTTAACTGTGATAAAAGTTTTTTTAATGTAGGCAAAAAAAAAGTGTCTCTAACATTTAGTGACAGGCTACGTAGCATGTGTGTCATAATGACTCTAGACAACAATATCTTCAATATAATGTATGCTTTATATGGCAGATTGTTATCAGAGCATTGTTCATCTGGAATGATTTCTGGGATGGATTGTACCATAATGCAACCTACTGTATCAGATATAACCTTCATATACTGTGGTGTTGTTTTTAAACTTAAAATTAAACTACTTGGCTGAATAAGTATCAGTGAAGGATTACTTGATTAATTTCAGAGGTAAATATTGTTGAACAACAGGAAATGAAAAAAAAATAAAAACATAACATGTTTTTCCCACAAGAAACATGCATGTTGTATGTGCACACACATACAGATAAATATAACAGTGCAGTACTTTCTTTTAAGATCTTATGAACTGCTCTCCCACAGTATGTGTTAATATAAGTGTGTGTATATCTTTAAAATAAAAATAAAAATAAACAGAGCGTGGTGAGGGCGTTATTTACACTGCGGTGGAAATGACATGTCGCTCCCATTCCAGCTTCACCTTCAGTGACGGACGGTTTCACTTTACCGATTTTGCCTTTGCCAGCGCCTTCATCTTGTACCTGTACTTGATTCTTCTACGGATACAGTGACATGTATGCTTCGTCAGCCAGACTGGGTTGCTGTTGTTCTTGATCCGGAAGCGGACATGTGAAAACCAATTAATGATACAGTTACGTGAGAGTCCAGTTTGTGAAATCAGGTGGTCGTAGTCATCGCCGCTGGGGTACGGGCAGGTCATAAACGTCTTTCTCAACAGTGTCACCGGAGCTATGCCTTTTGGGCTTACTGCCTTCTTCTGTTTCCTTTTCGCAGCTGTCTCCGTTTTCTTCTTATCTCTGCACCTTGCCTTTCTTCTCTTCCCCACCTCTTCCATCGACCTTCCCATCTCCCCTTGCTCCTGTCCCATTATCTTCCCTTTGCCATTCCCTCCCTCCCGCCTTTTCTCTGCCACATTCACCCCTTGCCCCTCCGCCTCATGTTCCCCTCCAGCTTCTCCATCCATACTGTCCTCCTCCCCTTGCCCCTCGCTTGTCTTTTCTCCTCTCTTTTCCGGCCCAGCCTCCTCGACCTCGTCCCCCTGAGTCTGACCCGAGCAGCGGAGTCTCTGCCTGATCTCACAGATATCCTCACAGTCCCAGCTGAGGCCACGGCGGAGCCTCTGGATCATGAACCACACCCTAACCTGGTCCAGGTGCAGTGAGCAACGGCGGGCCAGAGCAGCCATCTCCCCCCTGGTCGGGTACGGGAACGTGTCGAGGGCCTCAGCTAGCTCTGGCACTGTGTCCAGCTCCGCCAACTGCTGACACGCCTGGTCTGAAAGCACCCACAGCACCCTCAGACCGTCAGTGAGCACAGGAAGGGACAGCATGTTGCTCTGGTTGAGGAAGGAGGCTCCTGGGGCAGGACCATGGGGTTGCTGGTGGGGGTTTGACTGGGGATGTGTTCCCGCTGAAGCTGCAGTCAGTAAGACCCGCATCTCTGAGTGGAAGTCAGTTTTTCAGTCTTCTTTCTCTGAGTCACCCACTGTGAGGGAAGCATAAATAATACAATGGACACTTTTCTCCAAAACACTGTTATGACACCATGAGTGTGTATTTTAACAGCAGGAAATAGGCCTAAATCTCTAACTGTTGGAGCTGTGCTGAAGGCAAGCTTTACAAGATATGCCTTAAATCACAGGGAAGATCATGGATTTTATGGTATGGGTCTGTAGGCGGCACGCAGTCTAGAAGTGGGTCTGTTCTGCAGCAAAACGCGAAGGAAAATAAAAGCCTGGAGATCGAGGCTAGCAGTGGTGTAAAGTAAAGTAAATTTTTGGGCGGTGAAACCGCCCCTATAAGTGAGATTTGGAAAAATGTACAAATATCTTGGGCAGTGAAACCGCCCCTAAAAGTGAGGTATGGAAATTTTTACAATTATCCTGCGCTGTGATTGGCCAATCACAATCTATTCAGGACTGTGATTGGCCAGTGTCACATGACACATGTGCATAGCCCTATATAAGCAACCATAACTTAAAAAAAAACATAAATTTGTTTTTTTTAAGTTATGGTTTTGTCCATCATAAAGAGTGTTTCAATAAATGTATTTATCTTTTGTACATGATTGATCGACTCCATTCAGTATTGTGGTTAGCTAGGAAGACACCGCCCACTTCACACAGGGTGTGATTTTTTAGGTACTTTTACTTACTTTCCAATTTTCAATACTTTTACTTTTACTCCACTACATCTCTGAGGAAAATATTGAACTTTTACTCCACTACAATTATTTGAAAACTTTAGTTACTAGTTACTTTGCAGATATAAATTATTAGATTATAAAACATACATTAACCACTTCAGCCCTATTTTATACTGTACATAGGCTATTTGAAAATAGTCAATCTGCAAGCTCACGTATTGTAAGCTTGTTTTTTAATTATATTTTAATGCCAATACTTTTGTACTTTTACTCTAGTAACATTTTGAACACAGGCCTTTTACTTTAAGTTGTAACAGAGTATTTTTAATTTGTGGTATACCGTAATTATTTGTCTACCAACATTGAGACAGGATGCACAGGTGATTGTTTCATGCAATCAATTCTCAACCTGTTGTTTCGGTGTCACACAGTGTGACGTCGTCTGTTAAGGGGTCTATTGATACTTGTTTTACTTAAGTAAACTATCCAAGTACTTTTGTGTGTCTGTGTGTGTGTGTTGTCCAGGGCTAATACATCCAAGTGGTTATTAGACCCCGGCTTGTTAAAATATGGATTGGTTGAAACTAGCTGTAGTATACAACCCTCGTAGACGTAATTATGATTCTGACGTCTGAAGACGTCAGAATCATAAATACCGTAAAATACGTCTACGAGGGTTGTATACTACAGCTAGGTTGAACCCAGTGATGCCGAAATCGGTGACCTATAAATTCAGTTATGCCACGTATAACACATTCGCCCTAAAAGACTCAAGTAAGCAGAATGAGCTCATTTTTAACGGTAACCGGTAACAGGTGGTCACCTGAGTTTAAGTGTCTGTCATATATTTGAGGTGATCGTCTGTACCATCTTCATCAAAAACCTGCCGAACGTTCAATAATTCGATAGTCTCTGCACCTGTTGTTGCAGTGACTTGTGGCATATTCTAATCTTAAGTCATTTTGAAATACAATGATTAAAAATGTATCCTGAAACTTACCGCGTTAACTTGCAGCCAGTTCTGCTGCTTCTAAGTTTCCACAGCCGGGCCGCCAGGGGGCGTCGCTGAGCTGCAGCAGTGATTGATTGATATATTGAATACTTTATTTAGAAAGACATGCAACAGTACATGGAAGTACAATTCACAATACAATGTCCTCTAAACTGGATCGCTCATAAAAGCACTTGGCTTATTTAAAATGAGATCCCCGTGCACACAAATCATGATGACATTTAAGAAGACATACAAATATGACACTGTTAGTTACCAGCAAAAGTTTTCTACAACCAGTGGTGGAAAGTAACTAAGTAAGTACATGTACCGTACTCAAGAACTGTACTTAAATACAATGTTGAGGTACTTTTACTTAACTTGAGTATTTCCAATTTCCAAAAGAGACAAATATTGTACTTTTACTCCACTACAATTATTTGAAAACTTCAGCCCTATATGCATTTTGGTCATTTGAAAATACCCGATCTACAAGCTCACAACTTTTAGATCTGCTATTTTCAAAAGATTTGTATACATTTTATACACCTGAAAACTTCTGCATAATGAGTACTTTCTACTTTTGGCACTTTAAGTAATTTTTTATACCAATACTTTTGTACTTTTGCTCAAGTAAATTTTGAATTCCAGAGTTTTACTTGTACCAGAGTTTTTCTACATTGTGGTATTGATACTTTTACTTAATTAAAAAGTCACAAGAATCAGAATTAGTGCTTTCCCCATCTTGCTTCAAATTTGACTGAAGGCAGTCTCCCCTTATGGTATCAATCAGAATACACTTTGAATGTAACATTTTTAATTTGTGTCTGTTGGACAGATTTAATGGGTTAGTTATTAATAATAAATAATGAAACTAAGATGTTGTATGGGATTGTTTTTATTGAGTTGAGAGTGAAAAATAAGAATGACAAAATGTGACATCCAAATTGCATGTCGTCGCTTTTGGGTGGAAACCTTGTATGTACAAAACTGTTACTGTTAGAAATGGAATGTTCCAATGGATCCACTGTAGTTATTATTTAGCCACACGGTCCTGTTAATACTTTTCATTGGTCCAATATTTATAAAACCCACAGACAGACTACTACCAGACTACTTTCACTTTGACTTAAAGTTTTTGTTTTTTCTAATAGGCCTATAGCAAAAATAGCAGATCTAAATGGTTAATTTAAAAGGTGAAATATGGAAATACAAGGTTTCTGCCAAACAGCAACGATGTAACATGCAATAAGCAATAGTTACATAAATGGAGCCAACTAACCCAATTTTAAATTTTAAATGAAACAAACTGGACCATAGTAAGCAAAATGGCACTATGTCAAATACTGCTGTATCTTCAGTGACTGAAACATTTAGGTCTGAAGTACAATCTATAATATCCACTGTCACATGGATACAGCAGCAGGAACATCAACAGAACAGAGATGTGGTCAGCATCTTCATGTTCAAACATTGCAGTTATGGTCAAGGCAGTTTAATATTCACTGGATGCATACAGTTCGTTAATTGGAATGATGACTGTATGCACGCATGCGTGCATATTGTAAGTAATGTTATTTATTTTCTCATGAATGTGCTGGATTAATTGCTTCAGCATGTTCATGAGAAAATAAGGGAGAGTAACTATAAAAACTATTTCATATTCCAAATCAATAAAGTGCAACAATTTGAAGGGAACAATTGAGAATATAATATCTCACTGGCTACTATAACTGCATACATATTTAATTTGTTTTGGATTGTTACATATTGCATACCGAGACATACCATCTGTGTATTGTGAATATACTGTATGTACACACACATATACAGTATAGTACTGTTAACTGTTTATGGCATATGGTTTTATAACTTGGCAGTGAGATGCAAAATAAAAACTCAAAAGATTTACATTATAATTTGAGGGAAGATTAAAAGCTCACATGGAATGATAAAGATGTAAAAATTAGGCGGGAACATGTACTTGAACTGTAGAACCCTAAAACATGAACCGTAGATTACTGAATCCCGAAACACTTCGTGACCTTTCTAAAATAATATATCAATCATATACTGTATCAATTTATGGAATAACTTAAGACTTGGGAGTGGAGCAAAAAATATTTTGGTCAAACATAAATGAAGTAACTTGAAGTAACAACTAAGGCAGTAGACCGTGAGTCATTTTCGACCAAAGCATGAACATCAAAAAACATCAAGATGCTCAAGAAGCTATATGACCTTTAGGTAAGAAATACAGAGTGTGTGTGTGTGTGTGTGTGTGTGTGTGTGTGTGTGTGTGTGTGTGTGTGTGTGTGTGTGTGTGTGTGTGTGTGTGTGTGTGCGCGTGTGTTTGTGTGCGTGTACAGTATATGTGACAGTGCGTGTGTGCATACGTGCATGTTTTTCTGTGTGTCAGATGCTGACCAGGCAGAGAAGCAAACACATCCCCTGAGGAGTGGTTTAGCTATCGTTACCGAACACAGTGTTGAGCTGCTGGGTGACCCTGATGAAGGTGGTCCTACGACTCAGTTCCTTCAGCTTGCCGGCTCCCACGTAGGTGCAGGTGGAGCGCACTCCTCCCAGGATGTCTTTTATTGTCATCTCCACTGGGCCCTTGTACACAACTTCCACTGTCTTCCCCTCAGACGCTCTTGTGGGTACAAAAGGAGAACTGTATTAGAACTAATATAACAGTGTCTTAAGTTTAACTTGAACAGTCTGTAAGTGTTTGCCTTCTTAGTTAAAGGCATGTGCTTCTTTCAAACACAAGACTACCTTTTGCTGTCTTTTAGCTGTTTGCGTCTGTTAATTCTTTATTCCAGTTCTCACTAGATGGGCACCCTAGAACCTCAGATCCTTACCCTAGCCTTAACCACAGCAAAACCAAGCCAAACCTAATTATACTAACAGCGTCCAAACTTAACAACACTTCATCAAGCCCATGCCTGAACATAATGCTTTCTAGGGTGGCCATCTAATAACAACTCTTCTTTACCCAGGAATAAATACTAAATCCACCATAAAAACTGTATTTGTCTGACCTGTACTCAGCCACGCCCCCAGCGTGTTTCTTCATGGCTGTGTCAGAACTCATGCCATAGAACTTCTTGAACTTCTTGCCATTCTTCTCGACGACTTCGCCTCCGCTTTCTTCATGGCCAGCCAGCATCCCACCCAGCATCACAAAGTCCGCCCCTGCACCTGCAAGTCACAAGGCAGTGAAGCCAATGTAATGGTGAAACGATGGGGATGTTAACGATATGCTGTGTTATGTACTGTATGTATGGAAAGATAATTGTGTTTTCCATTATGAGTGTCATTTGAAAGCATTAATCCTACCAAAAGCCTTTGAGACATCTCCTGGGCAAGTACATCCTCCATCCTACATGAAGGAAAGAGAGAGAAAGAAATGTGAAGTGTGCTCTTTCAGCATTAGTATGTATTTACTTTAGTATATTAAAACCATCCAAGTGTAGAAGAATGACATCTGTGCAGCCCAAAGAACAACATAATGTTGAACATTCTTGGGGTCATTACTAATTTGTAACAGATAAATAGTGTCTGCATGACAGAGAGCCAACAGACCAGAGCGCCCCGGTATAACACACCACACCTGACTGTCACAACCTTCTAACAAACAAGGCAGATGTAATATTTGTCCTAAAAATTATGCAGGTCATATTATCCAAATGTAGATATTCAGAGAGGATACTGTTATGCAATTAGAGTAACAGAAGATTATGCTTAAAGTAGTATATAAGTGGTCTTGCCATGTTTAGCATGGTATACTTCACATTATGCAGACCATTTTGCAACGAATACCGTGGCGTGTTCAGTTTTCGAGGAAGGCATTGTATTCTCTTCAATTCAAACTTGAAACTTTCTTAAAATATGTAATGCAACACAATAAATATTTAACATTTTCAGGTAAGTTTGGTAACATTCTAATGACTTTGGAGGAAAACAAATATGAAATCCAAAAATAAAGTAATTAATGAGAACATGATCTAATGTTTATGTACAATATTATTCTGAATCTGTGAATAGACCATGATATTGGAGGTGGTATGGTCCTTTAAGTACAGAAACAAGCAATGTCTTTTTCCAAAAAGACTGGAGAATGATCCGTGTGCAAATAAAATACGGATGGAAGACATGAAAGAGGTGAATCTAATGTGTTTCTGGAAGTGTTTTGATTTGACTTCCCCTTGGGGAAATGTGTCCTCTGCATAACCCATCCTGGAGCAGTGAGCAGTCACATTGTGCAGTGTTTGGGGAACAACTCCAGTTGTAATGCCACTACCTTGGTCAAGGGCACTGGCAGGAGTACCTAGCATGATGCATGTCTTTTGGTGTGGGAGGAAACCGATGGAAACCCAACGTACACAGGGAGAACATGCAAACATCACACAGAAAGGCCACAGAGAGTTCAGTTCAATATACAGTAATATTAGTAGACCTTATTAAAGAGGCAGCTAGTTCAGCCGCTGGACAGCCTTAACTACAATGAATGATTTAAACTTCACCAAGCCCATGCTTAAATTTAACCAGCTGCAAGCTTTATAAGCATTTGATTTGGTTGGTGACTAACGCAGAGTATCCTATCCAACAGCCTAAAGGTAATGACAGTAAATGAAAACGTTATGATCCATCATACAATGGTGTCACGCAACGGAAACTGCAGATCTACAAGCGACACATTGTGAGTAGATCGTCTATTTCCGTCGTGTGACCAAGTATGAATCAGGCTTTAGATGCTCACAGAGATGATGTGTCCACTCAGGCCATGGGCTGCATCTGCACACTCAATCACAGCGCTGAGCTGAGGGTACCCTACCCCTGTCTTCTTGCGTGTGGTACACACTGAGCCTGCACAGAAACAGACAAGGAGGAGAAGATCCATGAGGTTAATCTACAGATCAGGGTCCAGGGACTGAGCAGCAATACGTGTCGGTGAGTGGCATGTTAAGATCACCTGGCCCGATGCCTACTTTGATGATGTCAGCACCGGCCAGGATCAACTCTTCCACCATTTCTCCGGTCACCACGTTCCCTGCCTAACAGAGGAACAAAATATCAAAACGATGTGATATGATGAACACCTTTTGCGAGTGTTTGTATCTGTGTCTTTATGCAAACATATGAAGAACTGCAACCATACTATTATTACAGCATACAGTGCAGCCACTGACCATTATAGTGTGTGTTGGGAACTTTTGCCTGACGTCCTTGACAAACTGCACAAAATGTTCAGAGTAGCCGTTAGCCACGTCCACGCAGATATACTGTAGCTGAGGCACGGCCGCCATGATGGCTGAGATCTTCTCAAAGTCTCCATCACCGGTTCCTGTGCTGACTGCTACGCTCTGATAGACAAAGAGAGATTGACAGGCAGGCAAACAAAGGGAGAAGAAAGATAATGAGAGAGTTACGACTACACAATATTAAATTAACAAAATACTGGGGGAAATTCCATCCAATACATGTCATATTACAGTAGTTACCTGGACACACTCTTGATGTTTTGCTGCAAACTCCTTCCAGTCATCCACAGAGTAATGCTTGTGGATGGCGGTGAAGAGAGTGAACTAGGAGAGAGAGAAATAACAGGATATTGGGGTACCGTAATTGAAAGGTCACCGTTTCTGCTCTGCACCATAGCTGTCAACCACCACGTGGCCCTGTTAAAGTGTCCTTGAGGAACTTGAAACTGAACTCTAATCTGTTCATTTGTTGCGGGTAAAATGTTATCATATACTACAACTGTGTTACAAAAGTGATATGGGGATAGTTGGAGTTTTTGTTGTTGCTCTATTTGAGCAAATAAGCAATAAGCAACTTGACTTGTCAAGAACAGATCCTGCATAACGCCATAAAACGCAAACACATAACCCCTGTCTTGGCCTCACTTCACTGGCTCCCTGTTAATTTTAGGATTGATTTTATTTTATTTTATATTTTATATATATAAAATATATATATATATAATATATATATATTGATTTTATATTATATTTTCTCTTATTTGCTTTTAAATCTTTAAACGGGCTGGCCCCTCAGTATATCTCTCTGAGCTCCTGGAACCCTACACCCAAGCCAGAGCTCTGAGATCTGCAGATAAGTTACAGCTGGTCAAGCCCAAAACTAGCAAGAAAACCAGGGGCACACACGCACATTTGCGGCTGCAGCCCCCAGGCTCTAGCACAGCCTGCCCTTACATATCAGATCTGCTCAGTCCATCGATGTTTTTAAGTCTCTGCTTAAGGCTTATTTATTTTCTCTGGCTTTTAATCTCATCTGAGCTCATCCAATATACATACAGTATATGCCTTTGCTCTGATTGTTTTGTTATTGCTCTGTACAGCACTTTGGTCAATCTCGGTTGTTTTAAATGTGCTCTATAAATAAAGCTTGATTTGATTTGATATGTACAAAAGAAATCTGGCCATCAAAAGCCTTTTTGAGAACGCTGATGGGGGGTCTTTAACACGTTATTTTCTAGAAATATGGCTGCTTTAAGATTACATTAAGTAAAAAGGTTGGAGCATACTAACGTGCTTTGACTAAACAATAAAGGGCTCCAATAAAGAAAGTCTGCAGTTCATCAGGCACATTTTTACGTGCACACATGGTCTACCTTGTGCAAAGCTAGAGCCATCTCAAAGGTTCCCACTGTATCCATGTTGGCAGCGATGATGGGGATACCTCTGTAGCTGCCCTTTGAGTTCCTGAAGGTGTAGCTCCTCAGCAGGTCCACCTAGGAAGAGGAGAAGCAGGCAGGTGAACTATACGATAATATGAACTTGGGTTAACCTGGAGGACATTTTATAAACTAGTAGTGCTAGTGTACCCAACCGGGAAAACACACGTTTCTGTATCAGTTTGAATCTCTAATCTCTTTTGTTACATCATGTTCTGCAGTCTTAGGATGGCAAGTGAAAAACGCAAAGCGATTAACGTGACCGACACCATTTGCATGACAGAAAACACATTAGGCTTAAAGACTAACAGGTCTTCTGACTGCATGGTAGGCTATCACTGCAAGCCTGGCTGATATCTCAGTCCACGAGGATGTAATTAACACTGTATTAAATATTTCTAATTAGTCATTAATGGATAGTAGCGGAGCACAATAAAAACACAACATTGTGACTGACATATACCTCACTGCGAGACTTGAGTGTGCTCCGCTTCGGCCGAAGGAGCACATCCTTGAAGTCCAGTTTGATGTCATTTTCAATGCGAGGCATTTCTTCTGCATAAAGGCTACAATGGAATGTGTATCTGTTGGAGGAATTAAAAATGTTCAATCATCCTGAGTACAACATGTACTTTTAAGTACCTTTCAGCTGCATAGTACTACATAAATAAACCCCTACAAATGAGTTCTTCTCTGTCCACCTGCTCCCCCACCACTAACTAAGCAGCACCACCATTCTCTCTCGATGAATTGAATACACAGGAGTCAGGACCACAATGAAAACAAGCCCTCAGGGCTTTTTGTGTCATCCTTTTAGCACCATTATATGATCGTACCACTGTGCTATTTGCAAACTGTTAAATAAAGTATTCAATCAATCAAAATTAATCTCTTGTTTGTTTCATAATGACAAGAAACAAGAAAGTCATGTATACTCATAATAACTGGATTTTCTCTCACGTCACGTGTAAAGTGTAGTTACAGATATATAGAATGTATTCATTATGCAGAATGTCCCATTTCACAAGTTTTCAAATGTACAAAAATCATTTCAAAATAGCAGATCTACAAGCTCACAACACCTTGTGATGGCACACATTGTGAGCTTGTAGATCTGCTATGTTCAAAAGATTTTTTATGAAATGTATATAGGGCTGAAGTGGGTAATGTATGTTTTGTAATAATAATCAAAATCTACAAAGTAACTAGTAAAGTATTCAAATAATTGTAGTGGAGTATAAAGGTACAATATTTGCCTCTGAGATGTAGTGGAGTAGAAGTAAAACAGTATACAAAATTGGAAAAATTACTCCAGTAAAGTAAAAGTACCTCAAACCTGTACTTAAGTAGGCTACAGTACTTAAGTAAACGTACTTAGTTACTTTACTTTACACCACTGCTAGTAGTCTGAGCTCATCTGACCGCACCAGCGAGTTTAGACGGTGACCCGTCAAACATCAAAGATCATAAATAATACCATTAACGAATTAAACTGTATATTATACTGTATAGAATGTAATTGCAGAAATCTGTCAAACATAATGTATATGTTTTAATAATAACGGCAACACAGGAACAACTTACCTTTATAAAGGCTATGAGCGCTCTGTCTGTCTGCAGTGGAAAGACTGGTGATGCGAGGTTAGTCTGCAGTGCTTCCTCTACCAATGTCCAATGGAAGGGGGAATGTTTACGGGGGCGGACCATTGACTGACACATATTGTAGTTCCCGTAGGACCTACACCCGTAGAAAGAGTGTCAGCGAGAACTACAATCGTGACGTTTTACTGCCATATCTGAAGGCGTAATGATAGTGTCGTAAAGCCGGTTTAACCCATGGAGATAGTTTAACCACTAAATTTGCTCGCTGTGAGACTATATAACATGGATAACATTTAAATGTATGTTTAAATATATTTAGAATTTATGATTAAATATTTTGTTGAGTTGAACAGCAAAACCATTATAATAACCCGAAATCAAAGTGCGGAACCCTTGATCTTCAGACAAGTATCTGGTGGGATTTTTGAGAAGTGGGACACAAGACGTAAACGCCAGTTGAAAGAAATTAAATCAAATTTCCTCGTCATATATAACATTGATAACAAAACAGAAAGACACAGACACGGTGCACACATACTTATAGCAATATAATAGATATTCGGAGAACAAAGAAGTCAACATGTTGATTAAAGTGAAGGTAAGGCGATTCTACCATGTTGTGATCAGTCATCCCAAACAAGGGGGTAGGCAGTGGTGTAAAGTAACTAATTACATTTACTCAAAAGTACCATTTTGAGGAATGTTTACTCTACTGGAGTATTTAAAAATGTCAGTGCTTCTACTCCACTACATCAGAGGCAAATATTGTACTTTTTACTCCCATTATTTGAAAACTTTAGTCACTTACTTTGCAGATATAAATGATTATATTATCAAGCATACATTAACCACTTCATCCCTATTTTATACATAGGCTATTTGAAAATATTCGCGTTGTGAGCTTGTAGATCTGCTATTTTCAAACATTTTAGTACTTTACTTTTGATACTTTAATTATATTTTGATGCCAATAATGTTGTACTTTTACTCAAGTAACATTTTGAACACAGGCCTTTTACTTGTAACAGAGTATTTTTACATTGTGTTTTTGCTACTTTTACTTAAGTAAAATATGTGAGTACTTCTTCCACCACTGGGGGTAGGCTACAGTATAATGTACTGTATAAGTGAACGATTCAGGTAGCCTAAATCAGAGCTCTGTTTTTTCTTTTCTTTCCACTTCCAGACACTTACTGGCAAGGAAATCGAGATTGACATTGAGCCCACAGACAAGGTATGCAATGCATGTTTCTTTTCCAAAATGGGTTGATTGACGGAATACTTAATTAACAGTTGCAAATAGTACAGTGGTACGATATTACAATGATTGCTAAAAGGATAACACAAAAAGCCCTTGGGGCTTGTTTCCATTGTGGTCCTGTGTATTAAATTCATCGAGACATTTAACGACACACAATACAATAAAATACAATAATAAACGAGACATCATCAACACTAGTATCAATAAACGTACCGTATATGTACAGTAACCAGGCTAATCAACAATCTGTCTTTGTGTCTGACAACGTTTTGTTCTTAGTTATGTTCTTATTTCCATTAAGGTGGAGCGGATCAAAGAGAGGGTCGAGGAAAAAGAAGGCATCCCTCCTCAGCAGCAAAGGCTGATTTACAGCGGCAAACAGATGTAAGGCTGAGAGTCCATTGTTGTAGACAAGTTAGTAAAGTATACATTGTACAGGATGTTTCAATGGAGGTAGACAACAAAGAACAGTGGGGAAGGGGCTCCTAGCTGGCACTTCCGACTAGAGTCGTTCTTCAGGCTGCATTTGTCAAAACCAAAAATATCAAACCAAAAGATTAAACAAGTCCAGTTAATCCCCACATGTAGGCTATATGTGATGCACATTTTTGCATTGTTGGCTAATTAAATGCTCCAAGCGTGTATAGAATTGTACATGTATGTGTTTCTTTATACAAAGTCCACCATATACCACATGCATTTGGAAGGATCTCATCCTGTCTGTCACCTCTTCTTCTCAGGAACGATGAGAAAACGGCAGCAGACTACAAGATCCAGGGTGGCTCTGTTCTCCATCTGGTCCTTGCACTCCGAGGAGGAGAGGAGATCCACCACTCTGTCGGAAGCCTCTACTCCATGCCTGCGTTAGTGTAGCTAACGCTACCAAACCTGTCTTAGCCTCTGTCTTAGTATTGATTGGAGACATTGTGGATGGGACTGATATGGGTTGCTGAATACCACCTACTGAGTTGATGCATTGGAGGTAAAACAGTGCAGAGTTTTGCTTTGCTGTGCTTATGGCCAAAATGTTTCTGCCTTTACATGGCAGCCGACAGTCAACATTTTAATGAAAAACGGGCAGGAAATCCAAACTTAATGCCCATTGAGCAAGGTTTAAATGGCTGCCTTAAATGCCCAATCTCTTGTTTATCCATGGCTCCAGGAATGGGTCTTAGTTGGGTTAGTCTTGTCCTATTAAAACAAAGGGTGTGTTTTTTTTCTTCTCTTCTCTTCCTCCTCTTCTTTTTGGAGAGCCAGCCCCGCAAAACACAGACGCAGTTGCAGCGTTACTGTTCTTGTAAAAATCCACCCTTCAAACACTATTTTCCACTGGAGCATCTTCCTTCCTTGCTCTCTTTTACATATCTTAAGGCTATTGGATATATCAGTGACACGAGTCATTCAATGTGTTTTCATCAGATCTGTGAAGGAGTAATAAGGAGATATAGGAAGATAACATACAGTATGTAAGTAACAACACATTTGTCTGAAGTTGCATATTGAGCTAGTTTTTAGCTAGTACTGAGCATGAAAGACAAATTTGACCTCAAATTATATGAATACACTTGCAAGTGGTATTGCCAATGGCGTAGCAAGTTGGCTAGGAATACAATGTGATCGCATCAGGACATTGCCTCAGTTTACGGATGTTGGTGAGAAATTCATTCACTTTGAAAGAATCAATACTTGGTTAAAAGGTTAACATTTAATACGGTGAGTTCATATTTCTCCCACTCCCAGAACAACAAACTGAAGGGGATTTTGAGATTAAGTTTACTGTTCATTTTGAATGTGTGTGATATTAATGATGAAACTGAATAAGTTTGTCCTGTGTAATAAACTTATGGAGCTATTCAAATAGGTGCCATGACTACCATGTTTTTTGTAACCACTCCTACCCACTCTTTGCATAAAGGCAACTGTTTTCAACACAATAATGCAAAATGTAACTCACTTACAGTAAGTATATATTTATTCTTATCACACACTCATCACCATTATGTACATTAACTTTTAAACAAAAATAGTATTAATGTTGACATAAGTGGAATGTGCCTACAGTGGTAGGCTGCAGACAGCAAAAGACAACCTACTATAGAATAAATCTTATGACACCAACCAGAATGTTAGACTAGACAGTATTGATAGAAAATAATTTCCGGCCTTTTGGCCTAGAGGATATCATAAAAGAGGTTCCTTCTACATACACCAGAGGCTGTTTTGGTCTGTATCAAAGCAAGAAGTGGTGACCTGACATGCAGCTTATCAAGAACTGGGCAGCAGCAAGATAGTAGGGCACAATGGAAATATACTGTATAAACTACTATTGTCACTAGCTGAAAGCAAACAATTGAATGGGGGGGGGGGGGGGGTAATGCCATGCCTTGTGGTGTATATGATCTTTGCAAAAGTTCACATGGATGCCACCACATTCTGAGGTGAAAAAGACTTCATGTGTCTGTAATGGTTATTTAGTGAGACATAATGTAAAGACCTGATCTTGATGACATCTATGTTTATGTAAATATGAACCATACAGTACATAAGCGCACAAATCACATCATAAGTTGAGAAACCCTGCTATCCTTCCATCAAGCTATGCAATAATTGCCCAAATTGATTGTACATTCCTCTTATGTGCATTTCTGACCAAGATATGACATTGCCTACTATTATCTAGAGGTGGTGGTTTATCAGTGTTTTATTACATGTATTTGATTAAAGTTGTCCCCTGAGCAATTAATTCTTAATGCCACAGGTTAAAGATTTTAAGACTTACAATGAAGCAATTCGTCAAAGCTCTGGCGTTTATTCTTAGTTTTTTGGCAGTGTGGGTATTTAAAAAGGTAGTTTGAATGCTCTGAGAATTCCATAGTCAGTATACAGGAATATGCGTGTGCGTGTGTGTGTGTGTGTGTGTGTGTGTGTGTGTGTGTGTGTGTGTGTGTGTGTGTGTGTGTGAGAGTGTGTGTGTGTGAGAGTGTATGTGTGCACGCGCACATGTGCATGCATGTTTATGTAGGTCCATCGTGTTTCTACTCCTTTATCAACAACCTATACCTATACTTATATACTGTAACTCATCAGACAATATAGATGGAGCAGATTTATTTAGCGGTGAAATTTCAACCATTGCCAAGGCAGCTGCAAATATTGCACTCAAATTTCTAGTGATAATGTACAATAAAATAGTTGACCCCCTAAATAAAGACCTACCAGAGTCCTCTGATATTTAAACACAGATCAGATATATAAGTTACAAAAACACATTACTGATACACTGACACTAAGACATCTTCTTAAACACTAAAGCCTAATTCATAAGTATAAATTAGGCTTAACTCCACAGACTTGACTTCCACATGAAAGACAATGAGCCCCTACAACTATTTTCCTCACAAGCATTCATGTGTCGGTGGTGGTATTTGCTGCAGTGGGGTGCACAACATTAACAATACCACTAATAATTTCTGCCTGCTAGTCTATAGACTATGGTTTGTCTTGAGAAGGCTAACAAGCACATTTGTGAAGCAGAACGTGTCCGTTCTGTGCCTATATATGTAATCTTCTTTGCAGTCGTTGCCCATCTTTGATTGTCTGTTTCTATGGGTAGATTATTTCAGTAGTGTCCAGTTCAAAAGAAACCGTGAGTCAACGTGAGATTTCAAAAACGGACACTTTCTATTTGTGTTTCCTTTGACATGAAGATCTATTAAAACAAAAATAAATCAGTATAAATCAGTATAAATCAGCTCTCTACACCAATGATAACAATACTGCACTGATACCTACAGTACGTACAGAATTAAGGCAATTAAAAATAACTGATTCTGCACCAGAATACACCATTATTTGAACAGGTACAAACCAGATCACACATCAGTTTTAAGGTTAATACCTCTGCAGTTGCAAGAGTAAAAAAAACTACAATAATACAAACAAATGATATAAACAATTATGACAATTACAAAAACATTTTGGAATCACAGTCGTTTAAAAAAATAACATACAGCATTTAGTGTACTTGACAATGTGAAATAACTTGATCTGAATCGGAGGTTTCGACAATCAAAATACAGCTTTGACATGTTGAATGCATGACAAATAAAATGTACAATGTGACAGACAAAACATTAATGAATAAACACAAAAAAGTGTATCCACCACGGTAGAGTAAGAGTCTTTTTTTTTTTAAAGAAGAAAAAAAAGGGTTGCTCTTACAGTAGGAGTGTACAGGAGGTGTGTGGCGGGGGAGTAAAAGTGAGGAAGAGGAGAGGATGAGGATAATGACAGTGGGGATGTATGTGCCAGTGGCAGGTGGGGTGGAGGGGCCGTGTTTAAACAAATGACTAGCTTCCATTGCTTCTACTGAAGCTTCCATTAAAACCCCCAAATTATAGCGAGAGAAGTTGGTTGGAGTCAACCGTCCTCCAAACATCTCATGATATTTGGCACAGTGTGTCGTGATCGAGAGAATGCTAAGATCAAACGCAAACGCTATGAGGCACAAGTGTTTACCAGAGAATCGACCTAGCTACTAAGTCACCAGAGTGAGTGTATGTGCACGTGTCTTTGTGCATGTATGCACGGTGCGCACGCATTTGACTGCATAACGTGTGTTTCTTTGGGGGGCAGGTGCTGGCAGAATGTTATTAACAGTCCCCAGACTTTTGCGTTTCTCCGTCCTCCTCCCTGGCCAGAGGAGACCTGGCCTCCTTCATCTCCTCGCCCTCATCTGCAGTCCCTCTAGTTTCTGCTGGGTAAACCACCATGCAGAACTTCTGGCCCACGTACGTCATCTTGTCTGGAGGAGGTCAGAGAGACAGACAGACAAATAGGAGAGTTTTAGGACAGTCACAATAGTATACTTACAGATCGCATGATGAACTTAAAGGACATTATCACTGTTATGGCATGTTTAGACAATTGCCTACATGTCACGTACACTTTACATCTCTGCCGAGTGCCGAATGTTCCCGCTTTGAGAAATTGTCAGCATTAATGTAAAGTATGCATGACTAAGGACTAAACATGAAACCAGACTGGTCCTTTAAGGCAACCATACCTGTTTTTATATTTACGTTACAGTGTTTTTCATATATTCCCTGCGCAATGCATTTCGCTATGACAATCCTCACATTGTATTCTGAACATTGATTTGAAATCCTTCTACTGTACATACGCTGTGCCCGAAAACTGGAAGTGAGACAGTTAAGTTGACCTACCGACGAAGGCATCGAAGCACTCTGGCTTGTTGTCCCACCAGACTCCCAGGAAGTAGACAGGAACACCAGTCAGCATGATGGCCAGGCCGATGCCGCACACCACAGGCTCAGAGTATAGTGAGAAGATGAGCAGGAAGGCCCAGAACAACAGGTAGATAACTGGCCAGATTAGGCTGATCTGTAGAGGAGATAGATAAGAGATAGAAAGAGAGAGTGAGAGAGGAGAACATTCATTTGTATAACCATGTTGATCAGGTGAGGGTTAAACAGTATCTTTAAACCGTTTGGAGGCTCAGATGCTTGGCACTTGGCACATCAGGACAATTGAAACAGTGTCAGATAAGTTCATGTTTAGCCTCATGTACTGTACATACCTGCTAATTGTTTATTCTATACAGTATGTAAATATCTTAGATTTTTCTCTTGACCTGTTGACCTGTTTCTTTTTCTTTTGAAATGTTTCTGTGTTTTTTCTTCTTGCTCTTCCTCTCTCTGCCCCCCCTTTCTTGAAAACTACGAACGATGGAGCTTGCACGAAAAAAGAATTCAGCTACTTCTTTACACCTGTAAACCTGTGATGTGACAATAAAGTTGATTCTGATTCTGATTATTTAAGTTATAGAAATGCTTTGAATATATTGTGATTGCATAAATGTTTCTGGCTTGCCTTGTATAGCTCTGTGTGGCAAAACCACACTCCAAGCAAGTTACAAACAAACAAACAAACAATAAGAATGGCATATTCTGTCATTTCTACCTAACTGACATGGGGCCTTGCTAGTAGGTTCACCTTATCGAGCAGAGCTGATTGCCTTTCCATTAACAGCAGAGCTATTATACTAACAGCACGCCGCACGGCATAGCTAACATGCTACTTTTGGCTAATAAGAGTAATGTCATCATTAATCTAGTCAAGAAGACAAAGTGGCGGTAGCGTAGTGAGCACTGGGGCACAGTGCCAGCATCTCCATGTGCACTCACTTTAATTGGTCGGACCAAATTGGGTTGCCTAATGCGCAGGACAATCTGCCCAGCGACCGTAACTCCATAGAAGAGGTAGTTGATGAAGCCCACATAGTTGATGAGGGTGTACATGTCACTGGTACACAGCATCAGCAGGGTGGACAGACACTGGAGGAAGATGAAGGATAGTCAGTGGTGACAGCATAAAGGGACCAGTGGTTATAGCCACATAGGCACTTTGCATTGGTGGTCCCATTTGTACAAATTCAGGGTTAGTTTAGGAAGTACTCACAGTGAAGAGCAGGGCAGGGATTGGGGTGCAGCGCTTCACATGAATCATAGCCAGCAGACGTGGGAGGTGGCCTTCCCTGGCGCCAGCGAAGAACAAGCTGTTAGAGAGAGAGGGGGGGGGGGGGGGTACATCGTCAAACAGCTCAAACGTTCAGCCCAGTGAGATGTCGGACGCATGAGATATTTCAATTGTGGTAAATGAAGAGGAAAGAACATCATGGAAGAAAGGGACTATGGGAGATTAAGAAATGAGAGATTAGGTATGAAACGGAACCTCAGCAGAATGGTTCTCAAAATTCTAATGGTAAAATTACCCTTTTCCTTGTTCAATTCCGCTTACATAGATGGCAGATGGTTAAGTGCTGTGTTCACCACCACCGAGGACAATACCATGAATGCCAGAACATCCAGAATACATTTGTATAATAAACCTTGGGGATATATAATACAATGTATATCCCCAAAACAGCTCTCAAACTGAAATAGTAAGAAACCCTGCTATTATGTTTGATCAATTAGTCATTTGGGACACGCAGCTTATAATAAATAGATCTGTGGCTTTTTGACTGGCATGCCAGGAAGTTTGGAAAGTCTACAAGAAAGTGTTTGAAGGACACACGTGTCGTGTATACTTCACGATATACCAAACATGCTAAAACAAACACTTGGGTGAGAATTGTTTGCTACTATTCAACCTAGGTCAGGAAGTTGATAGTGAGCTATAACTAACCGTGAGGAGGTGAAGAGGGAGCCGTTGACTCCTCCGAAGGTGGAGAGAGCCACGGAGATGGGCATGATCCACGACATGAAACCGAGCAGCTTCTCACCAAACGTCTGGGACAAACAGATGAAGTTGAGATAGATGAGAGTGAGATGGAATGAGGGAGTAAGGGACAGACAAGGTGATGGTTAGCCACATCAAAACCACAACAACAGTATTTTAGAACTATTCATATTTTAATGTCACACTGCACTGCATTGGCTCTAGAAATACCACATTTTATGGCTGTGAATCCCAACCTGTGGGCCAGGGCCACTGGTAGCCTGCGCCCTGCGAGGGTATTGCCAGTGTCATTGGCAAGACACTAAATTAATAACATTAATGTAAAATAATGTTATGGTATTGTGATGGCATCTCTCGAGGAGCAAGGCTCCCCAAGCAAGGATGACAGACCAGTACTGCAAGTATACATACATACAACATCCTAGGTTTAATCTAGCATGCTCACAGAGCGGTTCCTGGGTGCTGGCTTAAATACCCTCTTATCATTCCCTATCAGGCAGACATAATCAAGCTATTCTTACTCACAAGGTTTCAATATTAGCTTCCTGCATCCATCATCAAATTGATGCTGCAGACCTAATATGTGCAGTCTGTTCTCTCATCTCTATTTGAATCACAGACCTTTAGAAACAAGGGTCATTGGCTGGTCATTGTGACTTGTCCAGATATCATATGTGTCATCATGTTTCATCATTCTTAATATAGCAGTTCAAGCGAGGCAATTATGACGCAATCTCTTTAACTACCAAATTAGCAGATCTACAAGCTCATGTAGTCTGACCACTAAGTATTTACTCAAATACATATACGCAGTGTGTGATATGAATCTTGCACATCACTGTAAAGTATATAAATTCCATTACAGTATTTTATTCTTTAAAATCTTAAAAATGTTATATATAGTATTCGCGGTATAGTATAGTTCGCGGTTCCACTGATCCAAGCCGGATCACGGTGCATTGATTGATCTTTAAAATAACATGCTCTGAAAACCCTCCCGTGTTAAGTGGTCAGATATTTGGGCCCTGATCCAGAAAGGGTAGGGAACCACCTTTCATGGTTAATAATGTGTCTTGAATGCAAAAGCATGCGGCAATGTCAGAGCATTGACACAGCAAGGCCACTAGAGAGCGTGAGAGGCCTTCCACAATCAACGCTTGCGTTTGTTTGAGATCACAGGACCACCCTGCACCACCCGCCCTGGGTGGGGCTACTCACCACGGCAACAGCATTGGAGGCAAGCAGCTCCTGAGGGCTCATGGCTGTGACGTAGGCAATGTTGGCAAAGACGTAGACGAACGTCACCAGGGGTATGGAGATGAAGATGGCACGAGGAAGGTTCCTGGAGAAGGCAAAAACTGAGATATTAGTGGAGAAAAAAGTGGAGAATAGAAGGAAGGAAATGGAGGAGAGATTTGAAAAATAAGAAAAGATAGAGCACACATGCGTGCGTGTGTGTGTGACCGAGGAACAGAGAGATATTTGAAAGAGGATATTAAAGAGGAAGGTTTGATGAGGGGTATTATTGGATATTAAGGTTAATAAAAGGACATGACAATTATATTAAGAAGGGGCAGGGGAAAATACAGTATATTAAAAAAAGGAAATGAGGAATTAAATCAATTTCTATACACAAAATGAAAATGACAAAATTACATTCATATTTTCTGAGCAAGAATTTCTCTCATGCTAAGTGAAATTAAATTAAATGAAACCCAGAATGACTGAAGGTGGACCAGGTCTGGTACTGAAGTGGATGATTTAGTAAGGAAGGATCATGCTAACTACTCTGCACTACCGGTGGCAAGCCGATGACAACAAAGTGTCCCCAATGTGGGCCAACCCGACCTAAAAAAGTGGCCACCATGTGTATTTAGTCATTTCCTTAGCATTGGTTGTAGCTGACAGCTGATAGCATCAACATTTCTTCAGTGCTGTTTAAAGCAATGGTTCTCAAAGGGAGGTCCGGGGACCCCTAGGGGTCCTTGAAGTCGTTCCAGGGGGTCCCAAGGGAAATGATTGATAGGAACCAAATGGACCCTTATAGGTCTGTAACTCTGAGAGTGTTCAAATGGAACCAAATCCATTAGTACACTCTCAGAGTTATGGGGGTCCGTGGTCTAATCATGCATTCCAATCCGGTGGTCCTGGTTAGAGAACCACTGGTTTAAAGGCATTTCCAGCCACCAAAAGTTGTTCTTACACATAGGGGTCAACCAACTCCTCCGTGACGTAGTTGAGAAAGTTCCATCCTCCGTAGGCGAAGGAGCCTTGTAGGAACGCCAGGGCGATCAAACCCACATCATAATCCTGGAACGGCTCAAAGGCATTTTTTGGTTCCAACCAGTAATACTCTCCTGTAGAAAAGACAAGGTCAATGCAATATTAATGACACGAGGTTTGCTGCATAAGAAATCTCTCTTACATTTCTTAAATGTATTCTGTGTAATATTAGAGGAGAAGAGATTGGCATGGTACATAAACGACGAGCACAGGGGGGACATAAAAAGGTGGGAGGGCATTATATGGCATAGTTACAAAAAAAAATCTAATTTTGTGAAAAGGAAATTGGATCACTACTTATCAATCTGTACACGATCAATCAGATAAGACAATGGCCGGTCTGTAGCAACCAGTCATCTAGGCCACAAAACACAGTTGCTGTCATCTGAAATTAGGAAACCTGCTGTGTTCGTCATCTAGTAGGTAGTTTGCCAGATTTCTATTTTCTACAGCTCACAACAAGCTGACAACACGCTGCCATGATACACGTTGTGAGCTGCTAGATCGTCTATTTTCACTGTTTTTTTAATAGCGAAATGGTCACTTATTGTTTTCCCTGAAATGACTGCATGAAAGTGGGTCGCCTATGACTCTCTCACAACTGACTTCTCCCGTTGCTCTGAGAGGGCAAATCACCCATTGTGCTCTGCATTGTCTTCAAAGGCTCACACAGAAATCCTCCCCTGCATTTTGCTGTGTACATAGATTATTAGCCCAAGCTGTAGCCCCCTAGTCACCACGGCCGCTGTGAAAACTGGCCCTCTGCCGTGTTGTGAATGCCAACCCACAGAGACGTGCTGATATGAAAACTACATTAGTGATGTGAGTTTTAACCAAAGGGGCCCATCAGACCAGGAACTCATTGACCCCGGTGGTCATTCGTAGGGAGACTCCATACAGTGGAGAATGTGTCCCCAGTGACCGTGCGCACGGTGTGTGTGTGTGTGTGTGTGTGTGTGTGTGTGTGTGTGTGTGTGTGTGTGTGTGTGTGTGTGTGTGTGTGTGTGTGTGTGTGTGTGTGTGTGTGTGTGTGTCTGTCTGTGTCTGTGTCTGTGTCTGTGTCCAGTTACTGTGCTGTCCTTTTTTTGTCCTTCAAGAGACTGCATAACCATTTTGATTTGCAGCCCATAAAAGTTTTCATGGTTATCACAGTTTAGAAACAGCAATATTTACAATACGGTCCATATTTACAGAAAATGTGACCATTTCTCCTGTTTCTCTGTGTTCCTTTAATTCCCGCGATGCATTTTGTGGGCAAGCATGAGGTCTATGACCGTCTATTACATGAACCTGATTCATTATTTTCTCAAGTCAAGTATACTATTTTGCCATAACCACAGCAAACAAGGGCAATGTGACAACCACAGAGGGTAGCAGCTAAAAAACACAAGTGTTTTTTTAATTCACAGATTTTACCACACTGACATCCACTGGAGTAAACTTGTCAGCAAAATTTTGGCAGCGTTTCAGCAACAGGCCTCTAATGGAACATTAGCGAATAGATTATTGACCCTACAGCAAATGTATATAGATACAGTGATAGAGTCCGTTTAGTGGTCTCACAAAGTGAGACCACAGTGAGACCACCAGACACAGATGGAGTGGAATGTAACATTGGACACAATCATGCATGCAGGATATATGGATGGATGCATGCACCATACTGTACAACAGACACTCTCAGAGCTATATTTAACCCATTAAGACCTGAGGCGATTCTTAAAAAAAATCTAAATCTCAACCGTTTTTTGAAAAAAATATGGAAAATATTTTTTCAAGATTTTTCAAAAATAGCAGATCTACAAGCTCGTAGCGCGGCACTCGGTGCCGCGCTACGAGCTTGTAGATCTGCTATTTTTGAATAGCCAAATTTAATCTTAAAATGAGACGCAGATGCGTCCCCGGTCTTAATGGGTTAAAACAGAGGATTTTACAGCACCAAGCACACATGTACGCACGCGCGCACACACACACACACTCACGTGCGCACAGGCTCACACACACACAGCCTGTCTAGAAGGCGTCAGCCAGCCTACCCTTGCAGATCTGCACGATGCCCATGATGATGATGAGAGCCAGGGCTAGCAACTTGCCAGCAGTGAACATGTCCTGAACCCGGGTGGCCCATCGCACACTGGAACAGTTCACCCACGTCAGCAGCACTACACACACACACACACACGCACACACACACACACACACACACACACACACACACACACACACACACACACACACACACACACACACACACACACACACACACACACACACACACACACACACACACACACACACACACGCACAGGGAGAGAGCAAAGTACAGAGTTAGCATACAGTATATATTTCATTTCATTTCTATTTATCTTTGTGTTAATTGGATGTTTATTTGAAGTATTTTGATCGAACGTATTACATGCCTTTCTTATTTGAGGTCCTACGTATTTATCTTTACTAATTTATCTTGTTTTTCTGTGTAATTTTATCAATGACCATTATGGGGAAATAATCAACAACTTCTTGGTCTCTTCTTCATGCAACTTAAAGAATGAAAAGAACTAATTGAACTGAATGAGTGAGTGATTGAGTGAGTGACTGATGCTATTTTGTGCACTTGGCAAATGGCGACGTGTGCAATTTATTGCTAACATTCTGTACATTCGTGGCTTTAACCTTGAGGTGAAATCAGCAACGGAAGCTTTAGAAGTTCACAGGTAGCAAGTGTGACATGATGTCATAAAAGTCAGCGACCTTTGATTCTATTGCATCATCACACTGAACTTCACCCCTAATCTTTTATGCATTTACATTATACTGTACTGTATGTTCTTCGGCAAAGGCCTAATTTATAATCGTGACACATTGTTAGCTTGTAGCTCAGTTCTATTTTGGCCAATAAGCTACACTCTCGCACAATGGAGTACAAATTAAAGCTTATGATTTCTTTACACATTTACACACACACCAACTTTCAGGCAATTGTAAAATACGTTTCTCTTTGTGGCAAAAAGTTTGCAGTTCAAACACAGACATCTAATCTCACAGTTGTCAGTGATTTGCCTAGAGACGAAAGAAACTACATATAATGGGCTTGTTTGACTCCGTGGGAACACAGTCTTTACATCGAATGCAGATGTGCGGAGCTGCTTTCACAGCCAGGGAACAAAGGCAGATAGCACAGCCAGAGCAGATGACACATGAACAGACCTGCACGGCTGCATGTGGAGTTACACATAGACTTTTGCACATGTTGACATACCATAGCTACATGTGTGCATGGGCCCACCTTTTTACATGTTTACTGGATGTGGAACTGCATGCAGAACAAAAACAAACAGAAACACACAATGCTCAGAGGGGGTCACTGTGGTGTGCTTGTTTACGTCTCTTGTGGAAAGGTTTACGGCATTGTGGGGACTCTAGTCTAGAACAGGAAGAGTACACATATGTCTGCTGCAGACAAAACAGTGTCTGCAGATGGGAGGGGGGGGTGTTACCAGTACTGCTGCACCAATATCCCTCTCGAAAACAGGAAATGAAAACTAAGTTACATGTGTACTACACACACACACACACACACACACGCACACACACGCGCACACACGCACACACACACACACACACACACACACACACACACACACACACACACACACACACACACACACACACACACACACACACACACACACACAGACACACACAGAATCACTCAATCTCAGTCACTCAACAGGTTAATCCTCAGATCAGCCATGAGCAAACATGACTTAAATCCCTTACGTCGTTGTACAACAAATAGCCGATCTACAATCTCACAATGCATTTTGAGCTTGCAGATTGGCTATTTTAGCTACTTCCAATTTTTTTGGGAAACATTTGCCCAATGTGGTTCAACCTCTTTTAACGCAACTATCATCCCATTCATAAACAGCTACACTGGCGTGCAATTAGCCGTCCTTGAATCCTTTCCTAGATGATGTTTTGCACACACACACACACAAACACACACACACACACACACACACACACACACACACACACACACACACACACACACACACACACACACACACACACACACACACACACACACACACACACACACACACAAACACTATATATATGATCTGTCACAAACAACATTGCTGCCTCTCACTTGATCTTAAGTGGAACAGGCTGAATCAGATCCGTCATAAATGCCTGGGGACATGTTCCGAGAAGCCAGGAACTCGCTGCTGCTGCCCGGCTGTCTGTAAGCTGAGCATTCAAAGTGTTCTCTACTTGTGTATCTCGCCCGCTTACAGGCAGCGTGTGAATTACGATGAGTTAACTACGCTGCTAGAAAGCCTGACCTTCCTCCCTTCAACCTTCTGTAGGTAGAGGCAGACCCCAGGAGATCTCATGTGTTGTTGAAACCATATACTTTTATAAAACCCTGGTCTCTGCAATACGCGATGGTGACAACTGGTGTCAGCTGGCTGTCACTAAATCTGGTGGTGGTGGTGCATGATGGGTCATAGAAAAGTACATTGCCCCATGGGCAATTATGAGACATACACTACAGTAGTGATGTGCGGGTCGGGTTTTTTCATGACCCGCCCCGCCCCGCCCCGCCACGGAACCCAACCCGCCTCAACCCGCTCCGCGAACCCATATATAAATCTATGGCTCAACCTGCCCCGCGACCCGCGGTGGAAAAAAAAAGATAATCATCATCATAATAGCTCAGATGTATATAACGCTCTTTTCAGTACCCAAAGTCGCTTTAAATGTCTACAGTAGCACAACATTGTCATGGGCTAAATAAACAAGCATGTTGTTCAAAATAGTTTTTTTTTTTTTTTTTGCGTGTGAGAGTGGCTGACCCGCTCACCCACAGCCCGCATAATTGCCTCTGAAATCCTGACTCGACCACCCGCGCCGCGGGTTGACCCGCGGGACCCGCGGGTTACGGGTCAGCCCGCTCATCACTACACTACAGTATAACAACAACATCTGAGAAAATACCTTAGGTGATTGGAAGGCTTATGAAATATGCACACACACACACACACACACACACACACACGCACGCACACGCACGCACGCACACACACAAACGTATGGATAACAAATATGGGGCTGGAAGGGAGCTGAAATAACCTCTCACCCTCTTCTCACCATCAACAACAAACAGGTCTACTAATGTCTACAAAAATACCTTCTGAACAACCTCAGAAATCTGCTCAACAACATCTGTCCCATTAACCAGAAAGGACCCCACATTTCTTACACTGCAGGCTCAGCCAGTCAGGCACTTCCATATACTTGAATCATAATACTTGAACAACAGTTGACCAATGAGAGTGGTTCAACAGGCAGTTCTTGACAGAAGTCAACATAGCAGAATGTTTCCACTGCTGTAAATCACATTAACCCTAATGTCCCAATCCAGGGCAAACATTGTGAGCTTGTAGATCTGCTATGTTTGGAGGGGGCTAGTAGACACCTGGGGGACTCCTGTCACTGAAGTATGTAGGGTTTAAGTGGTAAAGAGTCACAGTACTTGGAAAAGATAGGTACAGTACATGTACAGAACTGGACTCAATTTGTCATTGCATACATATGTGTGCATATAGCTACGGGGTCGAACGGTGATGTCTTGTGCACGGAGAGACCAAACAGGCCTGTCAACCAAAGACCAATAACACTATGTCACAAGACACTGCACTGTAGCTACAGGTGCATTCCAAGTTCCAACCCCAGTAGATCAACTCAAACAATGGCAGATGGACTGAAAATAAACACTTCCAACTTCAAAGAAACATTTCTTTCTATGGCTACTAAGTTTTAGCAAGATAGTGTTTTTAAATCGGCTAATTTGATCAACTTTGTTGAAAGTTTGAAAGTTGTCCCTCAAACAACAACTGCATCAGTTGTTCCCCCCAGAGTTTAATTATTTGTGGGGCGAATAAGGCCACGGAAATGGTATTTAGACCATGTGGCACACACCACAAATTCCTTCAGGCTGGCCTATTCATTGGTAGGGATCATAGAAGTCTACAGTACCAGACTTTGTTTTTTTAAAGGTGATTTCTTTGATGGCCTGGGGTTTAGGTTACTATCGGTTAAACCAATGGAAAGAACACTGCTGTGGAGTAATTATCGTTAGCATGTTCTCTTCTGTGATGCAGAATTGAATAAACACTTCACATATATACACAAACACTGTCATGCACGCACGCACGCACGCACGCACGCACGCACGCACGCACGCACGCACGCACGCACGCACGCACGCACGCACGCACGCACGCACGCACGCACGCACGCACGCACGCACGCACGCACGCACGCACGCACGCACGCACGCACGCACGCACACTTCACTTCACTTTGTGTCCCTGCCTAGCCTGCTTTGACTGTCTGAGTGATGACAACCCGTGGTATTTGAGCAGTGTGTGCAAAATTCACAGCGGCTGCTAGCACAGCGGCGGAAACAAAGTCGTCTGTTTGTTTTGACGCATTCTCATGCGCCGCTACACTCCTCCAACCAGTCCACTACCTCTATCTCTCTCTCCCTACCTTAGATGACACCCGGCCAAAGGTTAAGTCACAGGTGAGCATCAGAAAGGAGACAGAGGTAGATAGAAGAGAAGGTTCTATCTGTTCCCGAATGGAGAAGAAAATATGAATCTATGAGACATGTGACATACTGTAGAGAGTGTGATGCGTTTGCCTGTGACAGCGTTTAGACATTGTGTACAAAAAAAGGTATATTTGCACACAAATAAAGGTATTTATCCACTTAAACCTTATATACTTTGTCGACCAGGGGCCCCTGCAGGGCTCTATACTAGGTCCACTAGTACAGTGTGTACCTCGATACCAAATCTCTACACGTTCAATAGCATATCTACAAGCTCACAACATGTCACAACGCGGCGTGTTGTGAGCTTGTAGATTTACTATTTTCGCCAAATGTTCACCACAGAATAGGGGCACTAGGGTTCATATTGTTTAAGTGTGTGACTTTGTGAAGTGTACTACAGTATTGGCAACAAGGGAGCAAATGTCCCATGGTGTCATTATTTGATCCCCTTCCAAAGAGCAGCCATTTGTGAACCACAAACACTAAGCACTTCCAAACAAGCTGTCTTCCCCTGTATCTGCATCTCACTGAAAAAGATAGAACAGCTAAATCCAAGGATTCAAAGTGGGATTCACCTGAATGTATCTGTTTCAAGTAAAAGAATAGGTGCTTGTGTATATTTAGGTAAACATTTAGGTAAAATACCTATGGTATATCTACCAGCTCATAACATGTAATGTAATTATACTGAAGTTTAAAAGCTTCAATATGTTGTTAAATGTTGTTTCCTTCTAGAATGTGTTACACATCTTCCATTTGCCTGGAGTGGAACCTGGGACTCTCCTACACTTTTCTTGCATCTGACCTGTTGACTGGGCGTGTTGTTTGCTACACTGCTGTGCACTGTATGACACACACACACACACACACACACACACACACACACACACACACACACACACACACACACACACACACACACACACACACACACACACACACACACACACACACACACACACACACACACACACTGTACACACACACTGTACACACACACACACACACACACACACACACACATACTGTGTGTACACACACACACACACACACACACACACACACACACACACACACACACACACACACACACACACACACACACACACACACACACACACACACACTTTTCCCTGTCTTGCCTGTCTCTTGCTCTCTCTCTTGGTTGAACACATGAGCTAGATGTCGTGAAAGCACATTGGGTTGCTGCTACATAGCAGAAAAACAACAGAGATCAACCAGTTCCCCACCAGGGTGACAGGTTTGGAAAGACCTCTGCTGACTTGACAGAAACATGTAAAAAGAGAAGCAGGAAGGTTACATTTCTTTGACAGCCATAGGGTTGCACGGGGCCGGCTGAATTCCATGAATGTGTTCACTATAATACTTTGACCTACACCAAGCAGTGACTGTCAGTGGTGTTAAGTAACTAAGTAAATGTATTTAAGTACTGTACTTAAGTACAATTTTGTGGTAGTTTTACTTTACTGGAGTATTAAAAAATGTCAGTACTTTTACTTCTACTCCACTACATCTCAGAAGCAAATATTATACTTTTACTCCACTACAATTATTATAATAATAATTATTATTATTATTACTATAGTTACTAGCTACTTTATAGATTTTGATTATTATTACAAAACATACATTACCCACTTCAGCTCTGTATACATTTCGGCCATTTGAAAATAGCCCATCTACAAGCTCACAATGCGACGCATTGTGAGCTTGTAGATCTACAATTTTCAAAAGTTTTTTATACATTATATATATATTTGAAAACTGAAATGAGAAATGGGAATAATCTGCATAATGAGTACTTACTTTTGCTACACGTTTGTAATTATACTCAAGTAGATTTTGATTACGGGACTCTTACTTTACTAGTATTTTTACATTGCAGTATTGATAATTTCACTTAAATAGTACTTTTTCCACTGCTGTTCTTTCTGATCTCTGTCAAGTTCATTTATCTCACTTCTGTGAATCAGCATGACTGAAATCCCCCTCTTCTTACTTAGTAGGTGCTTTTGTTCAACAATCAAAAAAGTGCATTTTGCAACACATGTAATACTTTATGCAGTTTTGCATTTAAGGGTGGATCCACTTTGTCTTTTATGACTTCATAGTTTTTAATAGCATTTAACATTTAAACTGATACTATAGTTACAGTGATCCACTAAGAGAACACGTGTTTGATTTTGTCCCGAGGACATTAACCATGTGAGCCCTAATGTCTCTATTCTGGTTATTCTGGTCATAATAGGGGAACATTCTGTGAAAACAGGCAAACATTCGCTGAATATAGCAGATCTACAAGTGCAAATTTGGTGTGGAGGGAAAAAAGGAGGGGATCAGTTATAACCCCTGGGGGACACCGCGGTCAATAAGCATGTAGGATTTAAGTGATTAATGGTAGCCTATATGTATTGAAGTTTTCAAATGAGCTCCATCCTGGTCCATTAGCGCAGCAGTAGAGAATTAGTAATAATAATAATAATAATAATAATAATAATAAACGTTATTTATATAGCACCTTTCATGACATGAA